>NC_134701.1:41200000-41500000 GCF_043290135.1 Rhipicephalus microplus
CTTTGATTAAAGAATCAATATAACTGGAAATGGGTTCCGTTAACGTTCCCGTGCCTGATATAATGGGTCTGCCAGGGTTATTCTCTTTATGAATCTTCGGCAGCATGTAAAAACGACCAGGCGCCGAATGTACCGTAATAAGTGCCTTTTTAAGCTTTGAATTAATGGCGCCTTCACGTGTGAGATTCTCTAGGGTTGTTACAATGATTTTTTTGTGCTCCGTGGTAGGGTCAAAGTCGAGGTGTTTATATATACCCGGTATATATATATATATATATATATATATATATATATATATATATATATATATATATATATATATATATATATATATATATGGGTGTGTGTGTGTAAATAGGAAGCAAGAAAAGTGGGTGAAAAAATAACCTACCGTGAACGGGAATGTAATTTACATTACATTCGTTCTAATGACTTCTATACATTCCTTGGCATTAGTGTCTGTTAGATCTCATATATATATATATATATATATATATATATATATATATATATATATATATATATATATATATATATATATATATATATATATATGGGATCTAACAGACAATAATGCCAAGTAATGTATAGGAGAAGTCATTAGAACGAATGTAATGTATATATATATATGAGATCTAACAGACAATAATGCCAAGGAACGTATAGGAGAAGTCGTTAGAACGAATGTAATGTAAATTACATTTCCGCTCACGGTAGGTTATTCTTTCACCCACTTTTCTTTCTTCCTATTCATATATATATATATATATATCTATATATATAGACTGATAGACTGAGATCTCACTGACAGACAATAATCATTAATGCCAAGGAATGTATAGGGGAAGTTTTTAGGCCAATGGTTGAATGGTTGTGTAAATGTGAAGAAAAAAAAAGTGGGTGAAAAGATAGCTTGCCGTGAGCAGGAACCGAACCTGAAACCTTCGAATAACGCGTTCGGTTTCTGCTCAAGGCAAGCTATCTTTTCACCCACTTTTCTTTCCTTTCTTCTCATTTACACATCCATTGGCCTAAAAGCTTCCCCGATACTTTCATATCTATCTATCTATCTATCTATCTATCTATCTATCTATCTATCTATCTATCTATCTATTCATATATATATATATATATATATATATATATATATATATATATATATATATATATATATATATATTTATATATAATGAGATCTAACACACTATAATACCAAGCAATGTATAGGGGAAGATATTAGAAGTAATGTATTGTATATGGAAAGAAGAAAATTGGGTGAAAAAATACCTTGCCGTGAGCAGGAATTGAACCTACGACCTTCGAATAACGCGTTCGATGCTCTAACTACTGAGCCACTGAGCTATAGCTCAGCGGCCAGAGCATCGAACGCGTTGTTCGAAGGTCGTAGGCTCAATTCCTGCTCACAGCAAGTTATTTTTCACCTACTTTTCTTTCTTCTCATTTACATTACATTGGTTCTAATATCTTCCCCTATACATTCCTTGGCATTATTCTTAGTTACAACTCATTATTATTGTGTCAAAACCCGGAAAAACGAGCCCTTAAGTATCCACTCCTTTCCCATATATATATATATATATATATATATATATATATATATATATATATATATATATATATATATATATATATATATATATATATATATATATATATATATATATGTATATATATATATATATATATATATATATATATGTGTATATATATATTTATATATATATATATATATATATGTATATATGTATATATATAAATATATATATATATATATGTATATATATATATATATTCTGGATATGGTCGAGTTATATGATGTCATCAGATAAAGCGGACAAGCAAATGAAAAACGTTGCTTTATTGCCAAACAATGGCAATAAAGCATCATTTTTCGATTGCTCGTCCGCCTTATCTGAAGACACACACATATAAATATATATATATATATATATATATATATATATATATATATATATATATATATATAAGGGAAAGAAGTGTATACCTAAGGGCTCGTTTTTCCGTGTTTTAGCACAATATTAATGAGATATAACAGACACTAATGCCAAGGAATGTACAGGGGAAGTTATTACCACCAATGGAATGTAAATAAGAAGAAAGAAAAGTGGATGAAAAAATTACCAACTGTGAGCAGGAATATATATATATATATATATATATATATATATATATATATATATATATGTATATATATATATATATATATATATATATATATATATATATATATATATATATATATATATATATATATATATCTGCACATTGACTGCATTCGCCGCATATAGCCTGACAGTCAGAGAGTGACTGCTGTTTACCAATTCTCATACCCGGTCCTAAACACCAACAGCAAAAGTCCTCGTTCATAAGAATAATAGCTGCCTGCGCGAAACGAGCGCGTGCTCTTCGCAAGGCACCAGCTAATATTTGTCAGTGGTAATGTTCTAAATGTGCGTCACAATATTCAGCCGACTACGGCTGACACCTTGTGTGGTGGGTGGTACACCGCGAATGGGAGCCTTTTGTCTGGCTTCCATATGTCTACGGGTGTAATTTTAGGCGCCCATCGCAACGTGTTGCACGCTCAATGCGTGACTTTCCTCGCTAGTAATGGTTGCGTCACGCCGTGTCATCACAATGCTTCATGCTCGGCTTCCTCAGTCACGGAATGGCACTCATAGCCCTTCTGAATTTGACCGCAGGTATGATGTAACTTCCTCGAAGCAATTATTCAGAAAGCACCGAAGAAACTCACCCGTCTTCCAGAACCAGGGGTGGATTTTTCGGCTTTTTGGCCGCCTGCGCATTTGAAGTATCTGTTAGCAGCACGCTCCTACACTCTGAAAAAAAAGTCATCCATTTCCCTGCCGGGAATACCACGGAGCAAAGGAATGTATTGAGAAAATTTAGACATTGTTTTTTCTCCTAAGCCCAAAGTTTTCAGTGAGGATTCCTACATTTTGTCTTCGCCCCGCCGCGGTGGTCTAGTGGCTAAGGTATTCAGCTGCTGACCCGCAGGTCGCGGGTTCAAATCCCGGCTGTGGCGGCTGCATTTTCGATGGAGGCGGAAATGTCGTAGGCCTGTGTACTCAGATTTGCGTGCGCATTAAAGAACCCCAGGTGGTCAAAATTTCCGGAGCCCTCCACTACGGCGTCTCTCATAATCATATAGTGGTTTTGGGACGTTAAACCCCACAAATCTATCTACATTCTGTCTTCGCTATTCCAGTTCAGATGCCATATGGTGATATGCTCAAGTGTGCGATGTTTGGCCTACTTACGATAAAGAATTCCTGTTCACATAGCGTAAATGTTTTATGCAGAAACAAACAAAGGACGAAGGCGAGAGCTACAATATTGCGCATCATTTCACATTTTGGCAAATACGCATTTCTGTGCGCACCAGGAAAAGAGCAAGAAACCGGAGTTTCAGAAAGGAACAAAGATCGACAACAAAAAGCGTAACAAAAAGAAAATATTTGACCGGAACGCTACTCATTATTTTGTTCTGTAGAAAAAACGAAATAATTTTTATTGTTTTTCGGATCACGGCAACACTTGGCGAAAAAAAACGTGCCATGAAACGTGAGCATCAAGGCATAACTCATGGTAATGAATCAGTGCTCATAAAGGACATATATCCCAAAGAAAGATTTTCAAATATTGCAGAAAGCTAAAAAAGTCACAGCCAGAGCTGTTTGTATCGTTACAAGTGGACTTTCATGTGCTGTTGACACAGGCCGTTATCGAGAAGGCAGTGCCGGCACTGCAGTTTGCTTGATCAGAACAGCGGTTGCGCATATCAGATGGTGGGCGCCTTCTTTGATCATGCTCGCACTGTTGACACAATGCAATGAGTCGGATGTACAAAAATCTAATTCGCTCCTGAGAAAATTACCACTGTAACCTGATCGAAAGTATCGAGCAAGAATGCACCTGTGTAAAGCCTGGTGTAACGTCCCCGCAAGCGCGTACTGGACCCAAGGTTTTTCAAAATGTTATGTCCATTTATTCAACCAACGCTCCAGCAAAGAGAAAAACTCCCGGGGTAACAATTGCGCTTTTCAGCTGGTTTTGCGGGCCCACAGCACAAACACCAGGGCCATGTGGCGGCTTCTTGTCTACGGACACAACGGTAGCATTGCACAGTGCGCGCTTTTCAGATTTATAGCATGGGGGCAGCGGATTGCCTTTTGTGTGACACTGTTCACGCGAGCCTGCTATAGCGCCTGTGCCGGGCCAAGCCTGCCAATCCGTCAGCCTCCGCGGCTCCCGGGCTCATTAATGCGTCTGCCCGGATATCCACCTGCGGCGTTGAAGGACGAAGATGTGGTGGCTGCGGAGAATTGTACGGGAGACACTGGGTTGGAGGCGTCGAAACTATCTGTACTTCGGGTCATGGGGAACCGGAAAATGGGGCGGTTGGGAAGGCCGAAGACGTTTCGGCACAACGCTCCAAACTCCGGGCGTCGGCTATTACAGACGGCGCGCTTTGCGTGAACGTTGGGACCCCTTGTCGCCCATAATTTACGTGTCATCAGACAGCTCGCCGTCTCTTGCTCACATTTGGAAATTGTACATTGCTAATTTGTTTACTTTGCTTGAGAGAGGGCTTTCCACTGACGTGTGCTGCGGGGGCAGTCGTCGAAGCTGACACAGACCGACTGACTTGGATATATGGTGCATCGACAGTGGAAATTGGTCAGGTGCCACGGAGGTGCCACGGAGGGGTGAAGTCGGGTCCTACAAAAAGAAACTACGGTACCACGGAGAGAGGACGATGCAATGAGATCGAGATGGTAGAGAGACGGAATGGAAAAGGAAGATAACGGTGAGAAGAGATAGCGATAAGAGTCGATGAGATGATGACTGATGCAGAAATGGTATGACGGGGAATGAAAGTTAGAGATGGTAAGCGAGGAATTGAGTGATTCCGGCACGTTTTGAAAGAAGACAAAGATCAAAATCTCTGAGAGGGACGACGAAGACGACAAAGACGGTGATGTACTTCACGAATTGGACAGTGACCAAGAAAAAGGCCCTGAGCCACTACTCAAACAGCCAGCCTCGAAGCTCCCGACAGCATGAACTATTCATGAGACGAACTTTATGTACCTAATTTAGACGAGCTTTGCAGGAAGAGATACGATGCGTTGAGGCATTGCGTGGTTTTTATTCATTGATAATTTTATCATTTGTGTTTCATTGATTGATTTGTGGGGTTTACCGTCCCAAAACCACCATATGATTATGAGAGACGCCGTAGTGGAGGGCTCCGGAAATTTTGACCACCTGGGGTTCTTTAACGTGCGCCCAAATTTGAGTACACGGGCCTACAACATTTCCGCCTCCATCGGAAATGCAGCCGCCACAGCCGAGATTTGATCCCGCGACCTGCGGGTCAGCAGCCGCAGGTCGCGGCTGCTGACCTGCGGCTGCTGTACCTTAGCCACTAGACCACCGTGGCGGGGCTTCATCATTTGTGTCATCAGGCGTTTCCTTTATGTTGAAGTACCCTTGTATTGTAGCAGTTACTGTCTTTATGTGCCCTGTGCCGAACTTCACGAATGTCTAAATCGTGTGTTATAATTTTGTGTAGTGGTTGTTGTACGCGGGCAGCATACTTTGACGTTTGCAATCAGCGTTTAGTTGAAGTTAATCGCTTGTGTTGCGTGTTCCGTGTACTAGTTGCGGCGCTTCCTACGAAGATGACAGTTTCAGCCACTTTTTTTAGGTGGGCGCTGACGCTCCACTTGTCAAAGAGGGTGGCAATTCGTGTTTCTATACAGACTTTTATATGACCATATTTTGCCTCCCACTCCACCCAGCCAAGTGATGGTTGCGTCAGTGCGCATGCACTGTACGGTAAGGCGCTGAGCATGTGAGCAGACAGTCGTAGCGCGCGAAGGATCACGCGACGCGAGGAGAAACGGCCAAAATGGCAGCCTCTTGTGCCGCGAGGTCGCGCTGCTCTGGAAACGCAGCGGAATCGTTAAGCACCGACGGCACTTCAAGACGCACAAGCATCTGTAACTCTTCCGAGAAGTCATCACAGCAATTCCCCTCGAGAGTCCGCTGATATGAAGTGAAGTTCCACGAAAAAATCTAGAGCTGACATTTCGAACCATAAAGGTGCGTCTCGAGATGCTTTTTTAGTACTTCCGCCAAAGGTACTTCGCCAATCATCGATAGTAAGTGATTTCTGGTAACAATATAACAATCTAGTTTCTAACAGCTGCCACTCTTCCACCTATTTCGAAGAGCTTTTTCGTTTGATTTGCCACAAGGCAACGGTGTGAACGCGCTGCCTCAGGGCGGGTCGTTTGAAACGCGTTTGGGCTGCCTTGAAGGCTTCAATTGTAGTCCAGCTTGAAGTGAAAGTGACAAAAAATTTTAAAAAAAAGCTCATACGTCGAACAGCAAATGAATTCATGCTATTTTGAAACAGAAACTTATCTTGGTGCAAGATAAGAACTATGTTTGTTTTCTTTTAAAACAACTTTCATGCACCAGTGGCATCGTGATAGCCTTAACCGAACGACGCTTGGCTGAAACTAAACACGTGCTTCGCGCTTCGGTAACGTTGAGCGTTTGAGTGTAATGGGGAACGGTGCGCAAAATTGGTCAGCTGAAAGTCTCTAATGTGCGTGTGTAAGGTCTTGTGCATGACTGTGTGCTTTCTCGTGCTTTATGATGACGATAGTCTTTCTTGGGGTCCTTCGACGCAAAAATTGTGGACTCTCTGTCTGTCTATCTGTCTGTCTGTCTGCACATTTGTCTGTCCACCCTTAACGGTACCCTAAACGGCACCAAACTGTCGACATGGTACTCCAACTGGCCGACTCCATCCGCTGCACCCACCTATATTGCTCAAGATTTAGCTAGATTTAGCACTCGTGCAATTGTGAAATAAAAGCACATATTGCGCATATGTGAAGCACCATAACAACGCGACAATATTCTGTGTGTCTCTTTACTAGAAAAGGCATACATAAGTAATTCTAAGCACTGTAGCGTTTGTCACGCTGCGCTGACCATGCAACACTTGCACGAAAAGACAAGTATTTCCAACGCTTTGCTGGACGACACAGTGGTGGCACCTACCCGTCACTTCGCGTTCAACACCTCATTACCTCAGAGACGGGCGTGCATGCCGCACGCTTCGTTATCCAAGGTGACGCCCTACCGGAAAAATTGCCATGGTGGATACTGAAAAACATGGTGGGCGTAGTGGAAATAATAGTGGGCATCGTGAAAATTACGTTGGATATGCTTGGACGTAGTGGAAATTATGGTGGATATGCCGGGACATACTAGGTGGTATGGTGTACAGAAGATGGGTAAAGTGGAAATGATGGTGGAAAGTAGAGGCTAGATAGTGGGCAATCATGGGACACTCTGCCCACCATTGCGATAATTCTGGGAAGCCCTAAGCATATGGTGGGTGGTGCTTATTATGGTGGGCCACATGGTGTACCAAGGTGAGAAACTCTTCCCACCATTGTGATAATGCTGGGAAGCACTAAGCAGATGATGGGTGCTGCTTGTTATGGTGGGCCACATGGTGTGCCAAGCTGAGAAGCTTTGCCCACCTTTGCGATAATGCTAGGAAGTAGTAAGCAGATGATGGGTGGGCTTATAATGGCGGGCAATTTATATAGTGTACCAAGCTGCGATCTGTACACAACATATTCTACCACCATGATTTCCACCAAAGGTTAGGCCTACCGACCGAGCCCGCACAATTGTGTTAACTGTGCTTATGGGTTTTAGAATACACAATATCGACGATTAAGAATGACAATACAGCGCAGCCATGGCATCAATTACCTTAAATGAAGCAATTTTCATTGTGTATGGTGTCCGCCCAAGAAGCAATAAACATCGATGCGACGCAATTCAAGCACTCCCAGAGAACGTACGTCTCTTCTCACCGACAGCCGCCGGTCGCATTCGCTGGCACTTCTCTAGCTTTTATGCGAGAACTTAGACGTAACGATTCGTATGCTTGGAAAACCAATATAATAGCGTAATTTTTCCGGCACTCTGCATTAATTTCAGCCAAGCCGTTAAGTAGTTGTTGCTATAGCGAAAGAGCTACAGCATTGCGCTGGCACGACCGCCCTCTACGTTGCGCAAGAAGCATCCCAATACTCAATCAAATAAATTAGGCGGGCGTATCTAGGGAATGAGCCTAGAAGCGTCATAAAGCGTGAGCAAATGTCGCCCTTTAGAACAAGCGTGAAACGGATATTAAACTTGGCAGACCCCGCCGGTAAACTGTTGCTGCTCCCCAGTCCATTTGGTTTTTTTTTCTTGCAGTTGTGAATTGTAGAAAAATAGCACAGGTGCCATTAACACAGTGACAATATTTACAGGCACTAGTTGCTTTTGTTTAATAAATGTGCAATTTTTAGTAGCAGGTGCAGATCTCGTCTATGTCGTGTACACGACAAATATAACTGAAGTTGTATGTTTGTATGTCAACCGACTATTTAACACACAACCAACGTCATGTAGGTATGGCGCAGTGGTTAGTGTCTCCGAATGGGACTCCGCAGGGTGCACGCTCGATTCTCCGTGGCACCTTGTTTTTTTCACGGGACGGGTGTTTTTTACACCGTTTTTTATACAATTCTTTTTTATTTTTTGTGGCAGCTCGTCACGATGATTCTGATGCCATTTCGCGCTCAAGCGTTGCCGGCACTGCAGCACCCACCATATACCACTATGCGCCATGGTGGACGTTTCCCACCATTCACCCACTACATTATTCCACTATAATGGTGTGGTGGCTTACACCATGCCCACCATTCGTTTTTTTCCGATAGCGGCCAGGTACCGATCATTTCTCACATGTGACGTGACTTGATGCGCTCTTTCGCCTCCGCCGCACGCTTGCGGCCCTTTATTGCAGCGCCTCCAGAATATCATTCACCGATTTTCTTATGCATCTGGCGTCCCCGCCAACGCTGACTGGACGCCGGATCTTTCAAGATGTTTACGTTCATTTATTAAACACACGCCTTGGCAGAGAGAAAAACTCCCGGGGCAACTAGTGGAATTCCTGGAAAAATTCTGTCGACGGTTTTGAGGGGCCACGGCGCAAACACCAGGACCATGTGGTGGCTTCTTGTCTACGGACACCAAGGTGGTGATTCACGGTGCGCGCCCTTCAGATTCGTGGCATGAGGGCAGCGGAGTGCCTTATGTGTGATTCCGTTAAGGCGACACCGCTGTAGCACCTGTGCCGGGCTAGGCCCGACATTCCGTCAGCCTCCGCGGCTCCCGCGCTGCGTTTTCCTCAGATGACCACCTGTGGCGTTGAAGGACGAAGAGGTGGCGACTGCGAAGAATTGTGCGAGAGACACCGGGTGACAAGGAGGCGTCGAAACTCTATCTGGACATTGGGTCGTAGGGCACCGGAAATTGAGGCAATCGGGGCGGCCAAAAACATTTCGGCACAACACTCAAAACTCTGGGCGTGGGCCATCACAGATGGCGAGCTTTGTGTGAACATTGGGACCCCTTGTTGCTCATAATTGACATGTAATCAGACTGCTTGATGTTTCTCTCTCCACATTTGGAGTTTGT
Source organism: Rhipicephalus microplus (assembly GCF_043290135.1). Taxonomy (NCBI): domain Eukaryota; kingdom Metazoa; phylum Arthropoda; class Arachnida; order Ixodida; family Ixodidae; genus Rhipicephalus; species Rhipicephalus microplus. Next base: position 41,209,637 of record NC_134701.1, read on the forward strand.
ACATTGTTACTTGGTTAACTTTGCTTGAGAGAGGTCTTTACACTGGCTAGAGCTGCGAGGGCAGTCGTCGAAGCTGACACACACTCACTGACAAGGATATATGTCATATAACCATTGGTTATCGCTCAAGTGCCACGAAAGTGCCACGGAGGGGCGAAGTCGGGTCCTACGAAAAAGGAACGCGGGACCACGAAAAGGAGACCAGGTGACGAGATCGAGATATTAGAGAGACGGAATGGTAAAGGAATTATATTACGAAAGGAAGAGATAGCGATGAGAGTCGAACAGATCAGTACTGACGGAGGGACGGTATGACGAGGAAGGTAAGTTAGGGATGGGAGATGGCGATTCGAGTAATTGGGAAGGTATAAAATAGGAATAAGATAGAAATAACTGAGAGAGACGTTGAAGGTGCCGACTAGAAAGACGATGATGACTTTGACGAATTGGACAGTGATCCCAGGAGGAAGCCCTGAGCCCCGACTCAAACAGCCAGCTCCGAGGCCCCGGAAAACATGGATCTTCCATAATACAGACTTTATGTACCTTATTGAGATGAGCTTTGCGGGAAAGGAGGCTGCGCTTTGAGACATGGCGGTTTTGACTGATAGCTTTATCGTGTGTGTGTCATTGTGCGTTTACTTAGTATTGCCGCAGTTATTTTTCTTGTGTACCCTGTGTCGCACGTCGTGAGTGTGTAAATCATTTGTCATATTTGAAATAGATATAAAATTCTCAGAGCTGAAGCCTATTTTTAAGGGTGTACCTCAGTGAAGCATCCTTGGACCCCTTATATTTTTAGCCTATATAAATGATTTAACTCATATTTATGCAGATGCTAAATACGTCTTATATGCCGATGATGTCAGCATATTTGTTTAAGCTGAAGATAGTACCGTGCTTGAGGAAAAAAATGAGCCAGTTTCTGTTAGCACTGAAGCTCTGGTCATGCTACAATAATTTACACATAAACATTAGTAAAACAAAGGAGGTACTATTCCGACCTAAAAATAAGCCTGTTAATGAAAACATACATGTTAAGTATGATGATACTTATACTGAGCTAGTAAATAGTATAAAAATTCTCGGAGTTACAATTTCGAGCAATATGCTTTGGAACGAACACATTGACGGTGTGCTGGGTCAGTAATGTCGTGTAGTGGGTATGATGTACAATGGCAAAACTGTTCTATCATACAAGTTAAAACTTCTACTTTATAAATCACTTTTCTATTCACGTCTTACCTCTTGTTTCTTGATATGGGTGACTACAACTTTCACAAACTTGCAAAAACTGTACCTGATGCAAAAGAACTATATTAGAATCACTTTTACTTGACGTATGGTGCTCACACAAGCGGACTGTTTCAACATGTTAGAATACTACTCGTAAATCGTCTCTACAATTTCTCAAGTTAGCATTGGTGGTCAGGCGTGAATCGAAAGAAAGTCGACATTTTTTGCACATCTGAAAACTGCAGCGAAATAATACATTGTTTGAAACAAGAAATAAAGAAACATGAAAAATAAAAAGTTTGAAAACAAACTACTCAACTGATACGTTCTCCTACATAGTTCCTACGTTACTTAATAAATATGTGAAAGCTGGCAAAGATTCCTTACACTGTATACAGACACAATTGCGCGATATACACATGTTTTGTTTCTAGGATTTCTTTGAACTTGCTGTAATAACAAAGTTGCTATTGTTAATTTTAGAATTTGGACTTGAATTTTCATTCGTTATTTATTTTTATTTATTTATTCATTTATTCATTTGTTGTTGTTGTTGTTGAGTTCACATTGCTGACTGTTTGCCACTGCTGTCATGATAATAGGTGGCTGCGCGCCTTTGTCAAGCTGCCTGTTTCGGAGAGCAGCTTTTACCTGCAGCTCTCCTTCATCAAACTATAGATGAAAAATTCTTTATTATTATTATTATTATAATAATATTATTATTATTATTATCACTATATTTTACGGGCAGCATGTGTGTGTGCCGTATGCAATTAGTGATCAAATTATTTCATGAGTAATTAAGAAAAAAGGTTGTGGCGTCTGTTATTTCCCGGCCCTTGCACGAATTCTTTTGTGTAGAAAGTGAATCAGATGCACAGCAAAGGGGAAATAAAAAAATGGCAGCATATCCACGGAGTGAATGATAGAGAGTAGGGCGAAGCATCCGTCCGTCCATGCATCCGCTCCGGCGTCCGTTCATGCGTTCATCCGTCCATGCAGCCAAACGTGCGTCAGTCCATGCATCAGTCTCGGTGTCCGTTCGTCCACCTATTCAACACTCCAAGAATCACCATCTCGCATCTTTTCATCATATATTCCTTATATAGAAGTAGTGATGGCAGCGGCGATGGCAGCGGTGACTTCTACAGGCCCACGTGGTCGAATGTCGGCACCCTCAAGCTCTACTGTGGCGCAAGGCTCATGGTCCAACATCAACGACGGCTCAAGAGATGCTCCTGCTCTCGCGCCCATGTTCGAAGAGTCGACAGCTGGCCCGTCTCGCTACAGCTCAACATTCGTAAGCTCCGCAAGGAAGCGAAGCTCTTGGTGCAGCTCCAGTGAAGACACAGACATCTACTCAGTCGACGGAGACGACTCATCAGATGGCAGCTTCGTGTCTGTGAGGAGTCAGAAGGCCAAAAGGAGGGTCATCAAGACGTCATCACCAACAAGCACGTCAACTGTGAAGACAATGGGTGAACGATGGCCGCATACCTATCTCTTCATGCCCGTGGATCCTTCCGTCAGACTTCGCAAATTGAACAGGCAAGCTGTCTCCACTGTTCTTGAGGGAATAGCACAGAATGAAATCAGAGAGGTCCGGCTAAACAAACGTAAGAACGTTTTAACTGTTGACACAACACAGGCACACACGCTGGAGAAGCTTCGAATGATGACAGAGTTTGGAGATGTCAAAGTACGAGTGGTCGTATCGATGACTGGGGCCTGCACTGCAGGTGTCATTTACGACATTGACTTGGCAATCCCAAACACGGATCTACCCATTCTGATAAAACAGGCGTACGAAGGAGTGGTCATTAAGCATATAAGCTGCCTCTGGAACAGCCACTGCGTTAAGATAGTGTTTCAGGGCGACTCAATCCCTACGCACGTCAATGTGGGACATTTCCGGCATGTGGTACGGCATTTTTTCCCAAAGCCGCTTCAGTGCCACAAGTGTTTCAAGATCGGCCATGTCAAGGGCGTCTGTGCGAACTCTACCGTATGCCACCGGTGCGTGGAGTCGCACACGGTAGACACCTGTTGTGCAACAACTTATAGGTACGGCAATTGTCGAAATACACATGAAGCCACGTCTAATGAATGCCTAAGACTCAATAAAGAAATGGGTATCCTGAAAGAAATGGTCCGGGATAACTCCACCTATAGAGAAGCTTCACAGAAAATCCGGCGTCGACGTCGCTACCGACGGAATCGCTCTAGTCATGGTGATATTCATGCACCACTTAAGTCTACACCACCATCAACATCTAGTAGAAAGCCAGAGAGTACAAGAATACCTCCACCGGCAAGGCCTCTCTCCCCTGAAGACTGGCCGGTGCTTGCGAACACAAGGCCTTCCGAGCAGCCTTCTCACTCTCTGCTTCCAGTGAAAGCCAATGCTGCTGTTCACGAGGCTCCAACAGCAGATCGTCAAATTATTCCTATGCTGCGATCTATAGTGAGTGTCATCAGAAATCTTCTGTCAAGCATGTATACGCCAACTGCTAGGCACGGCCTACAGGTGCTGGACGCGTTGAGCCCGGTCTTTGCGAGCCTCCAGTAGAGCCATGGGCGACAATCACAAGTCATTCCGACAGGAGGTCAGAGAATCGTCGATTTTTCAGTGAAGCATAAGAGGTCTGAGATCTCGCATATCTGATTTTCGCCAGTTCATTCATCTGTACCGATTTCCTATCATGATTATATGCGAACCGAAATTATCGCATCCAATCAGGCTATCCGGCAACGAGTCATTTTTCTCCTCAAGTGACATCGAAAGTAGCAAGGTTGTTGTATTTATTCGCCGGAAGCTTACTTACGTCGTCCAGCTAGTGCAACCTCACGACGGCAATCAGTATGTGTGCTTGTCCGTTAAAAAAGGAGAGGTGACATTTGCACTTCTGGTTGTGTATATAACCCCATCAAGTCAATTCGACGCCAACAAACTAGACGGCATAATAAGGACACATCTGGGTCCGTGGGTTATCACCGGGGATTTAAATGCGCATCATCCCATCTGGGGAAGCTCAAGGCTTAATTCAATGGGACGATGTCTAGCATCATTGGTTTCCAGCCATGGTCTCGTCCTTCTGAATGACGCCAGTCCTACGTTTTTGCGAGGCACTACATATAGTAGCTGCCATGATTTGTCCTTTGTTTCACGCCGATTTGCTACACGGGTAAAGTTATTTTTGGACATTGAAACACACGGAAGCGACCACATCTCCACTTACCTGAAGATTGAAGGAATTTTTAACATGTGCTCCTCTACCACAACATGAAAACTAGATTGGACTGTGTTCAAAACTCAACTTGAGAATGCTTGTGAAGATGGCCCGTCCAATGGTTTTCAGCAAGCTATTAAGGAAACTGCACATGCGGCTCTGCGCACAAAATTATGCTCTTCGAAGTACTTTGAATTTGACCTCGAGCTGAAGCGAATTCGTGCGATCCGCCGTCGTGTCGAAAGACGATACCAACGCACTAATTCCACGAACGATCTACGAACAGCCCGGCGCATCCAAAAGACGATACAACGGCGCATCGACAAATTGGACGGACAATGATGGAGGAAATTTTGTGTGTCGCCAGATCCTCATAAACCACTCTTTCAGATATGGAGAATTGTGCGAGGCCTTCGTTCTGTTCCAGAGCAGCGCTTTCCTTTAAAGCCCTTGCACCTTTCCATCGCCGGCACGAAATTGAGGTAGCGGAAGATTTCTGCGCTATGACCGTGGGCCAGGCAACGTGCACAAGCCTACATACCATGAATCACGTTCATCACTCACAGGACCCACGCATGGATCTACCGTTTACATCACAGGAGCTCGATGTGGCGCTCGTCTTATGTAATAAGTCGTCGTCGACTGGCCCGGATGACAATTCATACAGGACGCTGTGCAACCTTGGTAAACGGGCACCAGAAGCACTCCTTAACATCTTGAACAATTCCTGGCAAGCTGGCGTTGTCGTTCCGCAAGATAGGAAGATTAGCCGCTTGGTACCCATTCTTAAGCCTGGAAAATCTCCCCTTGACGTTACCTCTTACTGGCCGATCGCACTTTCAAGTTGCGTAGGAAAGGTAATGGAGGGAATGATCTTGGTCGGGCTTGAATGGTACCTGCAATACTATGAGATACATCCGAACACCATGGCTGGTTTTCGCCGTCACCGATGTTCGATCGACAATGTTATAGATCTCGTCACATATGTCCAGCATCAAAACGCAAGTAAGGGGCTATCTTCTGCCATGTTATTGACGTAAAAGGAGCATACTACAATGTTCTTCATGACGCTATCCTCGAAGTCATTGAGTCAGTGGGCCTAGGCGGACAACTGTATTGTTGGACACGCAGTTATTTACAAGGGCGGACCCTATTTGTGAACACTGCAGATGGTCCAACCGCCCAACACCCAACGCATCGTGGAGTTCCCCGGAGTGGCGTCTTGATTACAACCCTCTTCAACCTCGTTCTCATTGGTCTTGTAGAACGACTACCAAATGTGGTCAAGTTATTCATGTAAGCTGACGACATCTGCGTCTGGACATCTGGCGTGACAGGACCTAAGGTACGCGCAAGACTTCAGAAAGCTGTGACATTGGTATCAGGTATCAGAAAGCTGTGACGTTGGTTTCAGACCCTCATGGAAGAGGGTCTGAAAATCTCGCCAGCAAAATGCGCATTGATTGCTTTTAGTCGAAAGCCAATGAGACGATACGCTATATCTATCGACGGCCAAGTCATACCATATGTCAGGACGCACACATTTCTAGGCGTATTCATTGATAGAGACCTCTGCTGAGGCACACATGCGGCCCACTTGAAGAGACTGACATAAATTGCTAACTTATTCAAGTAACTTGAAGGGAAAACCTGGGGGACTTCAGTACATGCAATGTTGCAATTGTACAACACGCTTTTTCTTGGCTATTTGCGCTGCAGTTTGCCTGTGTTGACCAATACCTGTAGAACCAGCATTCGGACTATCGAAAGCATTAAGGCTATGGCTCTGCGAGTTTGTCTGGGGCTACCGCGATGTTGATCAACAGCTAAGACAATCGAGATCGCTAATGACTACCCGCTCAAGACGCATATCATAATGGAAGTACTCAGAGCACACGTAAGGCATCCTACTCACGCCCCTGCCCATCATCTAGCTTCACTGCCAGAAGACCGGCCTCGTGCCTCATTTTGCCAGATAGTCTTGTCATATCGCACATGCATTCCTACAGGAGATACAACTCTATCCACAATTTCAACTCCCCCATGGAGTATGACTTAAGCACCTGTTGAACTCACGGTTCCAAGCATGGGGTCAAAAGCCCGGCTCTTGTCTCCAGCGCTAAAGCAGCTTTCTCTTCTCTTGTTATATGAGAAGTACAGTGAGTATACTCTTCTATATACTGACGCTTCAACTAAAGTGGATGGGTCTGCAGGGTCAGTGATTTTTCCTGCAACAGCGACAACGGTGAAGTTTCGGTTATCCCACCAGACAACGTCGACAGCTGCGGAACTTGCTGCTTTACGTAGCGCAGTTAGTCAAATACACACCAAGAAGCCAAGAAATGAAGCATGTTCACGGACTCTAAGGCAGTGCTACAGTGTTTGATATTCGCCTTACGCTGGGGATCTCATGAACAACCAGTGCTGGAAATTAGAGAGCTGCTTCACCACCTCTTCGACGAAGGACACAGAATCACGTTTCAGTGGCTTCCAAGTCACTGCGGCATATTGGGCAATGAACATGCCGATGCAGCTGCTCCATCAGCACACGAAGATTAAGAACAATCTATACCATATTCAAGGACTGATGCTGCAATGACAATCCGAAAAATCTCTAATGCAGAAAAATTGAATTGCTGCACAAACTTGAAGAAAAAAAAGGGAGACAGGAAAGAGCGCAGTTTCTGTCTGCGCTCTTTCCTGTCTCCCTTGTTTTTATTCAAGTTTGTGCAGCAATTCCATTTTTCAAGTATGAACCAACTAGTCTGCAAAAAAGTGTCGCTAATGCAGAATGAAAATCCCTGCGGAACGCCGTGTGCTTACGGCACACGCGACTGCATAGACTGGACACGTATTGTCGACTCAGGCCTCCGTCTGGACTCTCTCGACTCGAGACAACGGTGCTTTGCTGACTAAGGCTTGGTGTCGCCTTCACCAAAGCTTTCGCCTTCCGAATCGGCATGGAAGACAGTGCTGCTTGCGTTCATTGCGGCAGCGATAAAACTATAGAGCACGTTCTTTGTCACTGCCGTCGTTAGAGCGTGCAAAGACGGCAACTAGCCGCTGCGTTAGCTCGCCCTGACGACAGACCTTCGTCTGAACAATCAGTGCTTGAAAGGCGACATGATTTAAGTGCTCAGAGAAAATCAGTGAAAACCTTACTGATCTTTTTGCGTGCCAGTGGCCTATTGTATGGACTATAGCACCCCAGCCCCCCCCTTTTTTTCTCGAGCCCGTCTATTTTCCTCTTCGCTTTCTTTCCCATCTTTCTTCCCCATTCCCCCTTCTTCTCGTGCAGGGTAGTAAACCGGATGCTCCATTTTCAGGTTACCCTCTCTGCCTTTCCCTCATTTTATTCTCTCTCTCTCTCCTCATATAAAAGCACCGCCATCGAGCGGATATTCCAGGGACTGAACGAGAGGAGGCGCACACACACTTTCTTACGGCTTGCACCTCGTGTCTACTTCCCACCTTTAACCACCTGGAGTTCATGGTGTATACTAGTTCACTGTAATCATGGCACTGCGGCCGAACGCTCACTATACCTTTCTAAAACCCAGGAAGTTACGCCCAGCGATTATAACGTAGCAACCCTTTCTTGTCTTCTGTGCGTTCTTGAACAATAAAAAATTCGCAGCGTGCGCGTTAACTAAAAGCCGAATTTTCCTGTCTCTCATTTCCTTTTAGCAGGCACTGGCATGTACATTGAGCACCATCTTTTATTGTTCAGCAACTCCCAGAAGAAATCTCTCGCTGGCACCACCTTGTAGGTCAAAATGTAATACTGGTTACACACTACGACTACTACTACGACTACGAGAGACGAATGGGTGCCGCTGTAAGGAGCTTCGTCCCTAAAAAGGGGTTGAGTGGTGGTCAGTCGGTAGTGGGGAACGTCTCACGCAGACCATCAAATAAACGTTTTGTTCGCTCTCTCCAGACGCAAGATTATCGTCCTTCGACGACATTTGCAGTGTAACAAGCAGATACGAGTCCATTTTTTTGTGTGCGATCATGTGTGGCAGGAAGTTTGCGTCATGTTCCCTGTGTTTGGTGACAGTTTTTATAGTGTGTACATGGGCAGATGTTTTGTTAGCGGTGTGATGCAACGAGTCTGTTGCGCTGCTGTGTGTGCAGCTGTACAAGTTGAACGCGAGAAGAGACGCTAACTTGCAGTGCCGCGAATTCTCCTAAAATATACATCATCGTGAAGCCTGGCTGAAGTATAATTATTGCCATGGACCATCAGGGAGCGGGAGAACGTCATTGCTCCCGTACGCAAAGTAGACACTGGTGCATGCAGCATTGAGGTCGCCTCAGGATCTATGAGCGTCTGTGTTCTTTGTCATGCGATTTGTTTGTGCACGGCCACTGCTTTGTGTTACCGTGTGTGTGGGCAGCTATACAAATGTTTTCTGTGCTAGATTGCAGTGTTCATTGTGCGTGCGTTTGCAGCAGATGGTTTTTTGTAGCGGTGTGACACCACAAAACTTTTGTGTGCCACTGTGTGCAAGTCGAACATGGGAAGAGACGTTACTTTGCAGTACTATAAATTCCCATGCGATATACAGCGTTGGCATGCTTGGCTGAAGAATTAGGCTCGGCAAGGACTGTGATGGAGAGGAAGCAAGTAGAAGCCGAGCGAGTGGTCGATGTGTGCTTTTTTTTACATTTTGCTTAGAGAGAGAGATAGGTTTATTTACAGAAAGGCAGAGAGGTCGGCCTGAGCCATAGCTTGCTCTAGCCTGCTACTCTACGCTGGGGCAGGGGAAAGGGGAAAAGAAAAAATAATGGATGGCGATGTTGAGATAGAGAGGTGAATATGTAGTATTCTTTCTAGCTGAGACAAACTTTATAGCCGCGGATATAGTACAGTTGCTTCCAAAAAGGTTGTAACCGCTCTTGTGACCACAATTGCACCATTGGTGTCTGGCCAAGGGCCCAGCACGGTCTCACCACTTAATGACCTACTGCGATATCGTTCAGTAGAAAAATCAGTGTTTGTCGTTCACGTGCGTATGCTTGGAAGACACAAACTATGTGCTCAAGAGTTGAAAGATTAGGCATTTGCATCCAACGATGGTCTCTACTGTGTTTCGCTGTTATCCGCAACACCTGCAGAAGAACAGCACCCATTTCAGGAAACGCTGGCGAACGAATCCAGCTGCTGACGCAATAAATAACATGATTTACGCGCAACTGCTTTGTCAACTGAGTCACATTTACTAACCTATTCAACCTGCCATAGTTGCCATATTGCCTGTAACAGAGACACAGAAAAACGCCTAATTTCAAAATAAAGGGCGTCCAGGCCCTTTAGCCATTCTCCTCAATGCTTGCATAACTCAATTCTTCGTCTTGAAGAAGTAAACATACTCTCAATTATTTTCGCAAAAGCGCACTTATTTACAATTCAGGTAAAGCAAGCGGACAGAATTTATTGAGGCTTATATTCTACAAATTATTGGCTCTCCTAGGGCAAAGCGCTCGCATATGTGGTGCAATAGGTACTCTTAATAGCAATTCAAAATCGAACTTGCGATGTGCTGCTACGATACGCGTTATTTACGACCTACTGTCCCGTATTGCGTGTGAAAGCGTTTCTTCTAGGAGGAGTGGTGGCGCAAGGTGAACTAGGCCCATTCCACCACTTCTGTGGCACGCAGCAGGCCACAATTTGGTCTTCATGCAGCGGCCGTGCCCTTGTTGTGTTAGTGACACAAGTCAGCGTGGATAGGGTATTTTCAGCATTGAAGTTGGTTTTGCCAAAACAGCAGTCTCGCTTTCTGGGGAAGTACACTCGATGACCTGCTGCTTCTGAAATTGTGTGCACCCCCTTCACGAAAATTTGGGATTCAAACTTCAGGAAAAATAAATATGAAGTCCTTGCTTTATACTTTTTGTGGCTTCCCATCATTTTGTGGCTTTCATACTGTTAAAATTTGCTGTGTCGCGATGGTAGCGGTGGCGAAGAGCGGCGAGCAGTCGAGCGGACTTCGCTGAAGCCTTAGCCCGAAGGCGAAGCAGGGAGGCAATCTGTTTTGAAAACAGCAACAAGAAGGAGCGTTTACTGTAGCAGGTTGTCGTTTTTTTACAGAGCCAGCCAGCACGACAACGTCGGCTCGAGCAAATCCTCTAAACATGGGGCATGGGGCCGGCACGGCCTTAAATAGCGTTTTTTGACTCTTCTGCGAGACCAGTTTTCCGGAAGGACCCAGTGGCTCGGCTGAGGAGACGCAGCCATACCTGGAACTGCAAGGTGGTTCGGCGGAGGAAGCGACGTTATCCCCGGAATTGCACGGAAGGCGGCGCTGGGAGGGGGGAGACAGTTCTTCGTAACAGTGCTCGATCTCGTGAGACGTGCTCCCGAACGAGGAAAATGTCTGTGGCATAACAGCACCTCCGCCACCAGACAATGTATCCGGAGTTTCGAGCTGTCAACGTGGCTCGGAAGGAGGGATGCTGCTTGACCGTCGGTAGCCGTTCCGCTCTCTCCGCCCATTGAGACTGTCATAGGCCTGCGGAGGTTCACTGGAACGACGGAGTCGAACAGAAAGCCGAACCACTCTGGCCAAAGCAAGCACCCTCCAAATGCTGATCAAATCGCCAGACCAGCGGAAACCAAACGTTTCCTCGAGATTACGCCGAGCTAACAAATAGCATCACGAACAACGAATCTCGGGAGGAATACACAATGCCGACACTCCTTTACAGTGCAGGACACTGCTAAACCAAACAGAATTTTTGTTTTCGTGAGCGATTCTCGATTGTGACCCGGGCAGATTGGAGACAATCGAAATTGCTGAGGTTAACTCGATTTGGCCCCGAATCTACAATTCAGAATACCAATCACGCACATTTGCGTCGCCTGCAAGCATAAGATTGTCAAACTTGACAAAGTTCGTCCTCCTACAAGCTCTCACTTCAATGAGCTCCACCAAGGATAAAGAAAACAAGAGAATGCACGCATGAAAAGTAAGAAACTAAGGATGAAAATCAAACTTGCGTGCATTATACAAAACAAAGTTAACCTAGACTGACGTGCATAATAACACGTAATGTAAAACATAGAAGGTATCTTAAACAGGGGCTTTAAGTATGCCTTCTCTGTTAAAATATAACACACTAACTGTTAGCTTTCGAAATATTATGAAACGAAATGAATCAAACAAACATATGAATATCTGCTTCTCCGATGACAAGGAAAGTAAAACTCACAAAAATTTAGACTCATTCCTTGCTCATTGGCAGACGACAAAACTAGAAAAAGTTATTCTCAAAACTAAACACAAAGTACACTCTTGGTATTGGCAAGGCAGCACTCTCTCAGACGAACTCTGGGAAGTCGCGCGCTCCACAGCTTTCGAGGGTTGCGGTCTGGACAATTGGACGACGAACCAACTTGTTCGCCGAACTTAGTAGCACCGACTTTTGGCGTACACCCACTTAACTCGAAAAAAGGGGCATCTACACTGCGTCGTTTACCCTTCCGGTTTGACCAGTGACCCTCTCGCCACGGTGGGGAATGACAGCCTTTGTTACAGCTCAGGCGTACGCGATGCTTCTCCACGTGATTGCCTCTACCCGGCATTGAAAAAGATGAGACCAGGCGAAGATCTCGGCGTCCGAATTTTCCTGAAAGTCGGTTTTTCTTGACGCGCTTCCCACCTAATCTCGATCCTCGTGAAGGTCTGAGCTTCAAACATTTCCCAGAGGGCCCTGTCGCGATCCTACAACTAGCCGTGAACATGGCGTCTCGACGGATGATGTCATGACACCTAACCGCAGCTTTAGCACGCTTGGCGCCCGTCGTCTTTACCACGTTACGCTTACGCCGACGCCTCTTTCTGTCGCGACTTCTCGCAATACTGGCAGCCTCGACACACTTACTTCCAAGTTTGCTGTTTTTCACAAGTACCCCCGAAACTCCATACTGATTATCTAGCTTATCCTCAGGGCCGTTGCTAGCTGCCTCTGCTTGGGACAGAACGGGAGTCCCGATGCCTTTAAATGCAACTAACGCGCTAAAGAGCTTTCGATTGGTGGGGGTTTATCGCTGTCGTGGTTAGCCCTTGTTCTCTGCTTTTCGAAGTCAGCCTCGTGCTCTCTTTCAAGAGCTTTATTCTGTAGCGCTTTATCTCGCGCATCCTGCTCAATATTTTGTCGACATGCGTCAACCTCTAGCGCCTTGCGATGCGACTCGTCGTCAAGCTCTTTTTGACGCGATGCATCTTGATCATGTGCGCTGCGAAGCGGCTCCGTCTCTAACGCTTTACGATGCGCTTCGGCGTCCTTAGCTGTGCGATGGGCCTCGGCCCCTAACTCCTCGCGATGTACCTCAGCGTCTGGCTCTGTCCGACGCACTTCGGCGTCCTGCATTTTGTGACGGGCCTCAACGTCAGATACCTCATGACTTTCCTCAGCGCCCCACTTTCTCTGACGCACTTCAGCAGCTTGCGCATAGCAACGAGCCTCGGCGTCTTGCGCTTTGCTTCTGTCCTTATCATCTTACACTTTCCAGTGAGCGACATCATCAAGCGCCACGTGGCGGGCCTCCGCCTCCATTGTTTCACGTCGCGCCTCATTCTCACGCTCTTTTCGGCAGGCGTCTACCTTTAGCGCCCTTCGACGCGCTTCAGCGCTGTCTTTATCGCTCCGACTTTCCCAGTCAGCAGGACTCGAAAGAAAAAAAAACATCTTATCAAGGCATATCTAGCATGACTAAAGTCTCCTGCTTGCTCGAAGGGTAAGCAATTCAAAACATGCGCGATCTTGCGCGGCAACAGCGTGGCGAGCTTCTCCACCCAAAGGTCGCGGCTAACACCAACATTACAGCAGACAACTTCAAAATCATGAAGAAAATGCGCGATGTTCTCGCCTGTCCGAAAGTTGTGGAGCTGGTGTTTCGCTCGCTCCCATTTAAGCGCTTGAATTTTAAGATCAAGCTCTTTTATTCTGAAAGAATGTTTTCTCCTTTTTCGACTCTCCCTGGCTTGCCACTGTTCTGACTTCTAGCCTCTCGCTCTTCGGCCTTCTGCTGTTCGTGCCTTTGAGCTTCGAACTCTTCGCGGCTTTTCTCGGCCTTTTGCTTTTGCTCACAAACGAGCTCCCAAAACTCGTCAGCCTCCTCGGCTGTCACATTCTCTGCCCGCATCACCTCGAGAATCACTTGCTTTGTTTTAGCGGACCTGGCGGAAATCCCCATGGCTTCACAAATTTCAAGAAGGTCCTGCACCAGGTACTGCTTCATCGCAATCTCGTCGTTCGTGATGCTCCACCACTGATATTCACCGTACTTTAAAACAAATCTCGTGGTTTAAAGGAGGTGAATATTCAATCATAACCACCAAAACAAAACAAATCAAAACAAAACACTCTCCTAACGCCTGCCTGTGCTAGAGAGGTCTGGCGAAATGAACAGTAAACGTTGGGAACTCACCCAACCAAAGTAGCCAACGATGGTCCAACTCGTGGCTGCCGTTGAACTGTGTCAGGCCTTCAGGGATCCGGTCCAACTTGCCAATGTTGAGATCGGGGGTTGCTTGTCCCAGCTTGCCGAACCATGAGAACAGGGTAGCGTATACCGGCGTATCCAAACGCTGATATCAGGTCGGTCGTGATCGAGCTTCCAGGGGTCTGATCCGGCGTGCCAAACGTAGGATATCGTATCCCGAAGCTGCCAACCACTGTTGGGAATTTGCTGTGTCGCGATGGTAGCGGTGGTGAAGAGTGGCGAGCAGTCGAGCGGACTTTGCTGAAGCCTTAGCTCGAAGGCGAAGCAGGGAGGCAATCCGTTTTGAAAACAGCAACAAGAAGGAGCGTTTACTGTAGCAGGTTGTCGTTTTTTTACAGAGCCGGCCAGCACGACAACGTCGGCTGGGGCAAATCCTCTAAACATGGGGCCGGCACGGCCCTAAATAGCGTTTTTGGGCTCTTCTGCGAGACCAGTTCCCCTGAAGCACCCAGTGGCTCGGCTGAGGAGACGCAGCCATACCCGAAACTGCAAGGTAGTTCGGCAGAGGAAGCGACGTTATCCCCGGAACTGCACGGAAGGCGGCACTGGGAGGGGGGAGACAGTTCGTCGGAACAGCGCTCGATCTCGTGAGACGTGCTCCCGAACGAGGAAAATGTCTGTGGCATAACAATACGTGAAACCCAACACCTAATATTACAATTTTGTTAGTTGGTTTATTTATTACTCTTCAGTAAGCTCTTTTAATATGAGGTATTCTGTAAGTTTTTATTTTTGAGAAACTGTTACGGACCATTACGTTTACTTTTTTTCATTCCAAAGCAGAAACGAAACGAAACTTCTGTGGAATGAAACGAAAACTGGGGCAAAAACATTTCGTTCCCACACCCTGGAAGAAACCACCTCTTCTATATCACTCTGCTTACACAAAGCTTGTAAAAGAGGTATTTATGCCTCCGTGATGCCAATAAAAAAGTCGCGCCCACATTCAGGGGCCGGTACTTTTACAAATTAAGCAGACAGACGTTCCAATGACCTTCCAAAAGTGACTACACCTTTCATACTGAGGTGCCACTTGCGGAAATTTTGACCAAGAAGTTTCGCTTTTCGAAACGAGTCTTTCAGCAGCATGAGTCAGTAAGCTTATAGGACCGCTAAGCGCACAAATACGGAACAAAAATAAAAGAACACAAAGAGAGCCTTTGTGCACTGTGTAGCAGTGTAGCTCGGCCCAGTCAGTAAGGCTGCAGAAGCGTGTCGTAGTTTTTTCAGGCTTCGATGGAGTGTCCCACACCTTAAAAAGTCACAGCTTTTCCACAAATGTGAAGCAATGAATGCATAGCAACAAATTGAAATTTCACGCGAAGAATGGCCAGAAACAAATGATGCATGAGCCCCGCCGCTGTAGTCTAGTGGCTAAGGTACTCAGCTGCTGACCCGCAGTTCGTGGGATCGAATCCCGGCTGCAGCGGCTGCATTTCCGATGGAAGCGAAAATGTGGGAGGCCCGTGTGCTCAGATTTGGGTGCTTGTTAAAAAACCCCAGGTGGTCGAAATTTCCGCAGTCCTCCACTACGGTGTCTCTCATAATCAAATAGTGGTTTTAGGTCGTTAAACACCACATATCAATCAATCAATCAATCAATCAATCAAATGATGCACGAAGCATACCCACAGGTACAGATGAACGCGAATAAGTTTCTCGGCTGTTACTTCGGTGTGTCTGAAAAGCGCGCCTTTTTCGGAAACGGGAGACTGTGCAGCAAGTGCTGTAACCTTTGTGCGCCCAGTAACTGCAACAAAAATGTTCTGGTGAAAGCCCAAGACGTACGATTCTCTGAACCGCGAGTACGCGTAAACGCCCCCTCCCCCATACCCTCCGCGGTCCAAAGTGCGCGTGGGAGATCAACGCATGAGTGCGTGTCGCCACGTAGTGACGATCTGGCGACACACGCTCATTCCGCCATCTCGCTGGGAATGCTCACAACACGATAGTTTTCTAAAGATTGACATCGTCAGCGGTAAGTGAGAGATATAAATAGCTCGCTGCTTCAACGTTAAAAAAGAGGCTCCTTTGAGGCTCGCGCTTACAAGCCGGAGGTACGAGTTCGATTCCACACGCTGGCGTCTTTTTTCTGGATTACTTCTTTCCCTGGGTTTTTCTATGTATACATACGGGGTGAAAGACAGCGATCGGCGATCCCAACGCCAGCGGCAAAATCTAGCCGGAAGTGTCCATATAAATGCTATCGCTGCAAAACGTTGGAGCGGGTGCCAGTGTGAAGGCTCTTTCTGCTGCACCAAAAAGATAAACTTTCGTGCTTGCGCAAAAGCCGTCTTTCAAACGCAAATATGGCGCAAGGGCCGAGTAAACGTGCCATTCATAAAAATTACTGATAAATAGATTGCGTACGTGCGCATATGTGGTAGATGATGTCTATGTTGGACAACAAACTTATATGAGGTGCATGTTTTTCTTGAAAATAAGACATCTTTAACCAAAATTTCTGTACACTCAGGTTTCTGACGTATTCACACATAAACTTTACGTAGAGCCAGAAATACTTTTTCGCAGCTAAAATTAAACTGACGTGGCTAATTGACAAATATTTGTTCACTACTTTTTTATAATCGACTTCCCGGCAGGTATTTATATTAGAAAGGTATAGTGTGTGCCAATTGACGACATATACACTAAAACCCCAAAAGTAGCACGTAATTCGCGATATTTGTCATCAAAATTGAAGGGCGATGCCGAAGCTTATTGTTCTGGAGGAGCACAAAGCGTGGTTAAACGCCGGAATATCACGTGACAGAGAAGCATACCGATGTGCCGTCATACCTTCCCACTCTGTAGTATTTACGGCACACCACCAACACTCTTTTCTTTTAACCAGAATGGGTAATCTGAGCATAAAATACCGCACTTTTATTTATTTTTTTATTTATTTATTTGTACCCTCAAGGCCTACAGGCATTTCAGAGGGGAGTGGGTTACAAGGTTATACAAAAAACTAAAAAGCAGCAACAAAAGTAGTAAGCAGATAAGAACAAACATACATGGGCCCTAATCATACAATGTTAGCTAGTGCTGCACGAAACTGATGGTTGTCTTCGATTGCGGCGGTCAGTCCGGGAAGGCGGTTCCAATCTTGTGACGTCCGAGGAATAAATGACTGAAAGAAGGCATTGGTGTTGCATGGTATTGTTCCTACTTTGTGTCGGTGATCCATACGAGAAGAAATATATGAAGGAGGAGTAATTAACTCACTGAATAGGGGCGAATTATGGTAGTAAATTTTGTGAAAGAGACAGAGGCGAGAGTGTTTGCGGCGCGAAGTTAGAGTGGGTAATTGAAGCAAGTTTTTCATGGACGTGACACTTCACTAGAGGATGTGTTCTAAATGTATCCATGCAAGAAAATATCCATTTCGATTGAATAATTGATTGATATGGAAAGTTTAACGTCCAAAAATCACTATGTTATCAGAGAGACGACACAGTGAAGGGCTCCGGAAATGTCGACCACCCCGGGTTCTTTTGCGTGAACCCAAATCTGAGTACATGGGCCTACCTCATTTTCGCCTCCATTGAAAATGCAGCCACCGACCTACGAGCGACCTACGATCCAGCGACCTACGATTCAGCAGCCGAGTACATTAGCCACTGGACTACCACGGCGAAGATGGACTATTCGTTTCAATCACTGCTCATCGGGAGGAGCTCGGCGAGCAGCGCGCCCGTTGTTGCCGGCTCTTTTTTCGCCACATCATTTTGACGTGACAAAACTTTCACAACTTTACACACAATTCAGAGAGACTGAAAGGCTACCGAACAACGCAGTCCCTACAAATCAGTTTTTGGAAGCACAGCTCGGAGGCCGTGCATGCGATCTGATCACTTTAACCCTCAAATTAGGCCTAATGCAAGCACCCACCTAAGGCACATGCATGCGAACGTCGGTACGCATTCCGTCCATTGTTCTCAAACTTCTAGGACATCTTCATACGCAAGTTCGGACTCGTCAAGTTTCTGTACATTTCGTCTACTTTCTTCTTAAGCTGGAAATGTGCTAGCGGGTTTGAAGCGTCACTGCGGTCATGAGCCAGGTGACATCACGGCTCACCACTATTTCCAGTGTTCTGCCAAGCTGGACGCTTTGTCACTCGCATATATATATATATATATATATATATATATATATATATATATATATATATATATATATATATATATATATATATATATATATATATATATATATATATATGTGTGTGTGTGTGTGTGTGTGTGTGTGTGTGTAACGTAAGTAGGTATTGACTGAAGGTAGAGGCTGAGGAAGAAGAAGTCAGAATAGAATAAACATAGGGTATGAGCCAGGCCACGTCTCCCATTCATCATAGCGTCATACGAGCCGACAGGATGAAGACCTCCCAGCCACTTCATCAGTGTCTCATCATCGACGCAGTTCTCCACAAGACGCCCTGACCATACATCGACTACGGATCATCTCCTGGCCGCACACAGCGACAGCACCATGCCAGAATCATCGACTGCCCTTCCCATCCCCAAGTACAACGGAGCAGCGGACGATGGACCTGAACAGGACTGGCTCGACCTGTTTGAGCTCCACGCAACCGCTGCATCATGGTCGGAACGGGAAATGATCATCAACTTTACCGACTACGTCTCCGGTGAGGCCTTCAAATTCTACCTCACCACATATTTCAAAACGATGAGTGATGGAAAAAGATAAAACAAAAAAGGATCATTTGGTTTAAAGAAGACAATGACGACTGCGACGAAGACTTGCTTGTGACCCACCATTCACAAACAACTGTACTCAGTCGTCAATTTCACAGGCAGTCTTCAACCATTCGAACGCACAACAAGATTCGACCTCTGGCAAAAGACGAAGTGGCACACGAGTTCAGTGGCAGAAGACAATGCGTATTTTGGGAAAAACACAGCTATCGAGCGCGCCTCCCTTCTGCACGAAAGTCGGCATTTGCAAGGTCATCGCTTCAGCATATGACCCTAGACGCTGCTCAACCACCTGATGCCGTTCACTCTTCGTCTCGCATACGTGGTCCACTACCTGGATTTTCATCATGCCGTTTTCAAGGGCTCCTAACGCTCACCATTTGCCTTATAAGGACGCCATATTTATGGTAGACGACCTGGCGCATCGGGAAAATACCCTGTCGAGCCATGCTCCTTCCACACAGGTTCATGCATTGCCATCCAGTGCATACACACTTGACAGCGAAAGCAACACCGAAGGCTCAGACGCATTGAACGTCGCACGCTGCAATGCGCAAGAGCCTCTCGTAGTAAACAGGGCAGAAAAAGCTTCTGAAGAACTTTCTACCAACTCTGAAGCATTCTCTCCATTGCCCGAAGTGCATGACAACAGCCCACAAACTACCAGCTGCCGACTGGGCGCAGCATGAAGTTGTGAAGAAAACCAGCCTGATGTTCAAGAAGGGATCTCACCGCAATGCGTTCCACACCAACATTAGCAACGCCAGCAAAAGCAAGTCCAAGAATCGCAGACACTCCAACGGATACACCGACAAGGACGACGACACAAAGTAAGCCTCTTAAAACAAATTCAAGACGTCAGGCATCTTCGCATAAGGGATCGGTGCCACAAACGCATTTGGCGCAAGAGATCAAGACTGAGCCTACGATTACAGCTCCGGAACAGCAGAAAACGACAAAAAAGACGAGGAGGCACCATGTGTACAACGCAGAGACCAAGACATCATTCTGATTTCATCAGCTGCGACCATCGCACATGCAAACTAGAAGCACACCGTCTGTTCCCGTCAGGAGACGTGACTCGACGCCTTCAATATCAGAACTTCAAATGCTACAGGGACTGTCACTCTTGTCCGTGCTTCGCAAGAACTCAACCCATGTCACCACCAGTGCAGATCTCCAGGGTGTGGTTATGCCATCCAGAACGCAAAAGTCAGCCTCGCCCACCAGAACTCCGGCGTTAACCGGGCTGCTGCACTCTGCACTGAAGTCTTCGAAAGTTTACGGAACTCCTCTGGAGCATAGAACCAATTGTGACTTTTGACATTTGTGACTTTTTAACCTCTCCTTGTTTACATTTTCTTGTTCATAATTCATGCCTTCTTTCGGGGGGAGGGGAGATCGTGTAACGTATGTAGGTATTGACTCAAGGTAGAGGCCGAGGAAGAAGAAGTCAGAGTAGAATAAACATGGGTTATGAGCCAGGCCACGTCTCCCATCCATCATAGCGTCACACACACACACACACACACACACACACACACACACACACACACATATATATATATATATATATATATATATATATATATATAATAAGGGAAAGAAGTGTATACCTAAGGGCTCGTTTTTCCGTGTTTTAACACAATAATAATGAGATATAACAGACAGTAATGCCAAGGAATGTACAGGGGAAGTTATTAACATTAATGGAATGTAAATAAGAAGAAAGAAAAGTGGATGAAAAAATTACCAACTGTAAGCAGGAATCGAACCTACGACCTTCGAATTACGCGTAATTCGAAGGTCGTAGGTTCGATTCCTGCTTACAGTTGGTAATTTTTTCATCCACTTTTCTGTCTTCTTATTTACATTCCATTAATGTTAATAACTTCCCCTGTACATTCCTTGGCATTACTGTCTGTTATATCTCATTATATATATATATATATATATATATATATATATAGAGAGAGAGAGAGAGAGAGAGAGAGGGAGTAACGTGTGTCCCGCGAGAAAGACGATGGCTACAGCTTTTATGACGAACGCAACTACGAGAAAGACAAAGAACTCTCTGGCGCACGGTACATATAAAGACCGACCCGCTGCTGCTTTCTCAGCGTCTTCAAATACGACCTCTGTCTTCACGTCGCGACACTGGTGGAGGTGCTGGGGCCTGCAACCTGATGCAGGAAAGCGTTGCCGGGGCCATACACCCAGTCCGGAGCCTCAACATCTTGTTACGACTTCAGTACACCGATTCAGCTGGCGCCTACTAGGCCTAAGTATAGAACTCTTGACTGCATCTCCTCTTACCAACATGGCGGCCCCTTCAACTTCTGCGAATCTTACTCCGGCCCAGACGACTCATCCTTACAAGGTAACTTTTCAGACTCCTCTTGTTCCCGAAGTCTTACGTGGAGAACCGTATGAAGATGTCAAAGACTGGCTCGACCAGTTCGAGCGGACCGCTGTGGTGAATCATCGGAGGGTGCAAGAGAAACTTGGCTGGGCCTACTTCGCAATAGAAAATAGCACTCGCACATGGTACGAGAACAGGAAGCCTACTTTCCAAACCTGGGAAAATTTCTGCCAAAAGCTTCTCGAGACGTTCCTGAGTTTGAACCAACGGGATCTCGCACAATAGATGGTTGAAGTCCGCGTGCAAAAGCCGATAAGAAGTGTCACCATGTTCGCTGAGGATATGGCCCGGCTATTTCGCCGCGCTGACCCTGACATGCCCGAGGCCAGGAAAGTTTGTAACCCCAAGCGGGGAGTTTAGGAACCGCATTTCAGCGGCCTTGTACGAAATCCGCCAACTGTGAATGAATTCATCAAAGAAAGAGGTTACTGTCATTAAGCGGGCGTTCCGGCAACGATGCCGCCACTTTGACCACCTGCCCGACCAAACGCCTGTTGGGGCCGCCGCTCAAAACACTGCCATTTCCGAAAGCTTTTCACGGTAAATGATTACGCAAATCCTGAGGGAAGAGCTGCGTGCCCTAGGCCTTCCACATACCGAGCCTCCAGTTGCTTCTGTTGCAGAAATCAGCGCCACGAACTACGCCAAGTCTTTTCATCACCAGCGCCACCACCGGAACCACGTCCATTGACCTATGCTGATGCCAACCACCGTCATCCGCCTGCCCAAGAAGAAGCATCCTTTCAGTCACGGCCCATTACCTTGCCTTGGTGGCAGCGGGAACCTGTGCGGCGGCCACCAGTACGCCGGACGGAATTGTGGCACACTGCCGACCGTCGAACCCTTTGTTTCAACTTCGGCGAACCAAACTACATCTCGCGCTACTGCCGTCATCGAGAAGCCTGGTTTGGAAACGTTTCTCGCCCCGCTTCATTTTATATTGAAGACCCTCGTGACCATGGTGCTGATCACCTGCCGAACAACCAAGCGTCTTTACGAAGCCGTCACTGGTGGTCTCCTTCACATGCACGAGGTCACACCTCCCCGAATCGCCAAAGCTACGCTGAAGCCGTCAGTAACCGCGCCCCAAGCCCGTTCCAGGAAAACTAACTGCCGCGACCTCCTGGAGCAAGGTTGGCAATCGCCGAGATGCCAAAAAGACCACCTTGCCTCTACACAAAGACGACGTGATGACGGGGTTGACGAAGACGACGACAACCACGAGTACTGATGCCTATGAATTTGTACTTACCGACCTCAGCGTTATTTAGATGGACACTACGTAACAGCGCTGGTTGACACTAGTGTTGACTTCTCTATTATGAGACAAGAGCTCGCCGACCGCCTAAAAAGGTCAAGGCGCCGTGGAGTGGGCCGAGCATAAGGAATACTGGTGGACAGATAATGACGCCAACCAGTAATGCACCGCTCGGCTCGTAATCAGTGATTCGAGCTTCGTCGCCACTTTTGTCATTTTACCGGACTATTTTAAAGAGCTGATTTTGGGTATGGATTTTCTGCGAGAGTTCGGTGCTGTCATCAACGCTCCAGAACGTATCGTCACCTTTTCCACCCATTCTTATGTCGACGCCACCACTGCAAAACAATTGCAACGCTTACGTGTAGCCGATAATGTGATGCGCCTGCCGAGATCTTGCTGCCTTGTGTCGGTGTTATGGGAACGGCCGTGCCGTAATGAGGTGATAGCGGAGTGAATAGACACGTTATTGCTTACGCAAGGTGTTTCAATAGCGAGAGGCGTCCTGGCACTAACTGATGGGTGGGCAGACGTGCCTTTCACTAACTTCAGTAACGAGCGTCGTCACATCCGGAAGTGCACCGCAATTGCCTTCTACGACGACGTGGACCATGCCAGAGATTGCTTCACTTTACAGCCGAACGACGAGACTGTCCCAGCCTTGACACCATTGTCGGTATACATTTGCTCTACCCTGTCACCCTCGGATGAACAGCGCCTACGAGAGCTGATACAGCAGTTCAAAAATTGTTTTTCGTGCATGTCGAAAGTCAAGCAAACACCTCTGACCTGGCACCGAATCATTGTTGAAGAAAATACAAGACCGATCCGACAAAACCCCTACTGTGTGGCTCCGAAAGAACGCGAGGAGATCCAAAAAAAAAGCAACTTCAGAAGATGTTCCAGGATGACGTAATACAGCCTTCCAAATGTCCCTGGGAATTCCCCGTGCTATTGGTTAAAAAGGAAGACGACAGCTTGCATTTCTGTATAGATTACCGCAAGTTAAACCAAGTCACAAAAAAAGACGTCTACCCACTGCCACGCATAGATGACTCTCTTAATCAGCTGCGGCACGCACGCTATTTCTCATCGCTGGACCTGCGAAGTGGCTATTGGCAAATTGATGTCGACGAGAGAGACCGCGAGAAAACTGTCTTCGTGGCACCCGATGGTCTTTATGAATTTAAAATGTTTACATTCGGTTTATGCTCAGCGCTAGCCACTTTTCAGCGTTTAATGGAGCCTGTGCTATCAGGACTGACGTGGCAGACATGTTTGGTCTGTATAGATGACGTTATTGTCTTCTCAACTACAATTGAAGAACACATATAGGTTGAATATTCGCAGTTCGAAAAGCTATACGTTCGGCTGGCCTAACTTTAAAACCAGAGTAGTGCCATTTAGTTTTAGCGAACTTTGCTTCTGAGGCCACGTGGTCAGCCATGAAGGTGTTCGACCTGACCCGGGCAAAATCGACACTGTCGCAAAGTTTCCCGCACCGCATGAAAAAAATTGCCCGCAGCTTCCCTCGGGGGAACACTGAGGAGGATGCGGACCATATAATTGGTTAACGGGGTGTTAAAGTGCGACTTACTTGGGTCGATGGCTAAATTGGTTATCGTGGTTGTGAAATGGGGTGTTAAATTGCGACTTACTTGGGTCGATGGCTAAATTGGTTAACGTGGTTGTAGGAGGGGGTGTTAAATGAGGGAACACGTACACACGTATGCGAAAGGGCGGCGCTGGTCGAAGGGACGTCGATCATTGTGTTTGTGGATTCGTTGGAATTCATTTCACCGCGACCTTGGACGTCGACGCGCCGTACAAACCAACAGACGAGCGGCAACTGAGCGAGCGAGCGCCGACCTTGAGTATATATACAGCGCGACGGCGCATGCACTGTCAGCTGTTGAATGTTCTCGAAGCGCGACGCCACATGCGCGTCCACTGGAGAATCAGGAGAATTGTAGATGTCCAACGCGGTGTGTAGAGGAGGAAGGGTGCACAGATGGTGGAGGAGTGAAGCGCGCGCGGTGTGTAGAGGAGGAAGGGATGCACAGATGGTGGAAGAGTGGGCGACGGCGCATGCGCGCGCGTCAGCTGTCGAATGTTCGAGAAGCGGTGCGGACGGCGCACTACAAGGCGCGAGTATAAGATGCTCCGCATCTAAAAGAGTGATGAGACGCTTCTTAGGCCTCTGCGCTTATTACCGACTATTCATCGCTAACTTTTCGTCTATTGCGGCGCCTTTGACGCGGCTCACATGAGAGGATGTCCCCTTCCTTTGGGGCGAAAAGGAACAAACTGCGTTCAACAAATTATGCCAACGCCTCCAAACACCTGCGGTTCTTGCGAACTTTGACCAGGAAGTGCCAACAGCACTTCACACCGACGCAAGCAATGTAGGCCTGGGCACCGTACTGATACAATGGCAAGATAACTCTGATAAAGTGATAGCATATGCCAGCAGAGCTCTCTCTCGCAAGAAAGGAAACTACTCGA
Organism: Rhipicephalus microplus; assembly: GCF_043290135.1. Classification (NCBI taxonomy): domain Eukaryota; kingdom Metazoa; phylum Arthropoda; class Arachnida; order Ixodida; family Ixodidae; genus Rhipicephalus; species Rhipicephalus microplus. The sequence goes on from NC_134701.1 coordinate 41,234,523, forward strand.
CTACAGAGAGTGCCTCGCCGTGGTCTGGGTGGTTCTAAAATTTTGACCGTATCTCTACGGCCGCTCATTCAAGGTCGTCAGCGATCACCACTCGCTTTGCTGGCTCACTTACTTGAAAAACCCATCCGGCCATTTAGCACGCTAGAGCCTTCGGCTTGAAGAGTTTGATATGACCTTAATTTACAAATTAGAAAAGAAGCACACCGACGCAGACTGTCTATCGCGGTCACCCGTCGAGCCTGCCGATAATAATGACGAGTCTATGGATGCCGCATTCTTGCGAGTCATAAACGCAACCACTATTTCACAAGAGCAGCGCAGTGAACCTGACCTGCTTCCGCTTATCGACTGCTTGGAAGGATGACGTGAAGACATGCCGCGAGTTTTTGCGAGAGGACTGCCTTCTTTTTGTTTAAGGGACGCCGTCTTATACAAGAAAAGCTTTTCTCCTGTAATGATAATTGTAGTGGGTCATGCAAATCTCGGCACACACATTGTCAGTGCTAAGCACGAGACGCTCGGCCCGGACTGTCGCTGATTTTGATAGCTAGGCCTACGCTCCTACCTGGTCTCGGATAACAGTTTTGACTGTCTCCGTTCTATATTATAATTGGTGGAGTTTGCTGGGTCTCCTTGCAATCCTGGAGTTGCGAAGCCGGACTCTACCTGCTGTCATGACCACTGCATCTGCCACAAGCCCTCCTCCTATGGCTTCCCAGGCCATCGTGTGCTCCGGCGCGGTCCGTCAGCGGGATCCTCCCATATTCAGCGGCACTGACGACCACGACGTCGACGACTGGCTGGCTACTTATGAACTCGTGAGTGTCTTGAACAAATGGGACGAAGCCACGAGACGGGCCACTGTCGGCATTTACCTCAGTGGCATTGCCCACTTATGGCTTCGGAACCATGAGACCGACGTTCCCACCTGGACAGCATTCAAACCAAAGTTCAGCGAAGTCTTTGGTCGTCCTTCTGTCCGCAAACTTCGTGCGGAGCAGCGCCTTCAGTCGAGATCTCAACTGCCTGGTGAGAACTTTACAAGTTATATAGAAGACGTCATTGACTTGTGCAAGCGCGTCGATGTGAACATGACAGAGGTGGACCGCATCAAGCATATTTTAAGGGTATTGACGAGGACGCTTTCCAGATGCTCATTTCGAAAAGCCCTGCTACTGTCGCCCAAGTTACCGAGCTCTGCCAAAGCTATGATGAGCTCCACCGGCAACGTCTCGTCACCCGCCGTGCTGTCCCACATCAGGAATCGATGTCCGGCTTAACTCCCTCGCAAGACCCCGTCCTCCTCTCGCAGATCAAAGATTTCGTGCACGAAGAAGTTGCCCGCCAACTCTCGCTCATCTCTGGCCTACCGGAGCGCAGTGCACCGCTTAGCCCTACTCTACGGACTATTATACGAGATCAAGTGTCTGAGGTCCTTCCTCCACAGCTGGTGCCACCAGTCAATGCACCATTGACGTACGCCGAAGCAGCAGCACGACCACGACCACAGACGTTCCAAGCGCCGCCTCCACAGCCTGCTCCTGTTTTTGCCGCCCTGCCGCCACGACCTCCACTTCGCCGAGTCCCTAATCCATGGCGCACTGCCGACAACCGACCGATCTGCTTTTCGTGTGGTCTACCTGGGCACGTCGCACGTCTGTGCCGCCGCCGTCCACTCCACTCACGTGAAAACCTACGTCCATACGAAAACGATTACACGTACACTCAATACACCCCAGACCCCGAATTGTACGTTCCTCGTCCAAGCCACCGACCAGCTCCTGATCGCCGATCTCCTTCTCCACGTCGACGCTCGCCCTCCCCGATGCGCCGACGCCCCCCTACAATCGACGCGGAAAACTAAATGACGCAGTTCCCGAGGCAAGAACTGCGTCCTCGTCGCAAAACACAAGCCCTCTTCGTTGGCCGCCGAATGTAATTAATGCCGTTCTTGAAGGTGTACCCGTACTTGCCCTTATTGATACTGGTGCCGCAATTTCTGTCATCGCCGAAAAAGTTTGCCGTTCAATTCGAAAAGTGACAACGCCTTACTTGGGTTCATGTCTTCATACTGCCTTTGCACAGCCTGTGCAGCCTGTGGCCGCGTGTACTGCCAGACTTGTAATTCAAGGAGTGCCCTACACAGTCCAGTTCGTAGTACTCCCGCACTGTTCTCATGACATCATTTTAGGTTGGGATTTTCTCTCCCATCACCAAGCCGTCATTGATTGCGCCCGTGCCGAAGTCGCCTTTTGTCCCCTTGGTGATGCGCTACCAGTGCACGATCGCCCTTCCGACGCGAAGTTGGTCATTAGTGACGACACCCAAATCCCTCCACGCGCTACTGTCTTCGCACCTGTGTCGTGTTCCACCGTCGTCGACGCTACCGCATTCTTCACGCCTTCCGCTGCTTTCGTTCATCGCCACCTATCACCGCTCCCAACCGCTCTCGTTACTCTTCAAGGTGGTGCGACCAACGTGCCTGTGAAGAATCCGTTCCCATTCACGATTACGCTACTTCGAGGCGAATGTATTGGTTCGATAGAATCATTCGAAACCATCGCTACACTTGACGTTCCTGATGAATCATCGGAAGTCCGTGCCCTCTCCTGTAGTTCCGTGAATGACCCTCCCACTACCGACATTTTCAACCGTGTCATCGACGAAGGCCTAAACCCACAACAGAGGAGTGAGCTTTTGAGCCTCCTTGACGAGTTTCGACAATCTTTTGACAGTCACAGCGCTACTTTAGGTCGCACATCTACCGTATGCCACCAGATCGACACAGGTAATCACCCACCACTACGGCAGCGACCATACCGTGTTTCGCCAACTGAACGCCGTATCATCGATGAACAAGTAGGTGACATGCTAAAGCGAGGCGTCGTTCAACTGTCAAACAGTCCTTGGGCGTCGCCGGTTGTTTTAGTTAAAAAGAAGGATGGCAAGATACGCTTTTGCGTAGATTATCGTCGCCTAAACAAAATAACACGAAAGGATGTTTATCCTTTGCCTCGAATTGATGACGCCCTCGACTCTTTACAAGGCGCAGAGTTCTTTTCCTCCCTTGATCTACGCTCTGGGTACTGGCAAGTGCCCATCAATCCGGATGATAGGCCAAAAACTGCATTTGTTACACCAGACGGCTTATACGAATTTAACGTGATGCCATTCGGGCTATGCAATGCGCCTGCAACATTTGAGCGCATGATGGACACTATCCTACGAGGCCTCAAATGGAACACGTGTTTGTGCTACTTAGACGATGTAGTGGTATTCTCACCCGATTTTCCCACGCACCTTCGTCGCTTGGAACAGGTTCTACGCTGCCTCTCTGCAGCCGGCCTCCAACTCAACTTGAAGAAGTGTCACTTTGGAGCGCGCAAGCTGACCATTCTCGGACACGTCGTGTCGAAGGATGGCGTTCTTCCTGACCCCGCTAAGCTACGTGCTGTTCGCGAGTTCCCGAGGCCCGCGTCTCTCAAGCAGCTGCGTAGTTTCATTGGCCTTTGCTCATACTTCCGCCGCTTCGTCCGAGATTTCGCCTCGATCATGGCGCCTCTGACAGACCTACTTCAGGGAGACCGCAATTTATCTGCGTGGTCTCCAGCTTGCGACAGTGCCTTTGCGAAGCTCCGTGAACTGCTTACAACACCACCCATACTGCGTCATTTCGATTCAAGCGCTCCCACAGAAATCCACACAGATGCTAGCGGTGTCGGTCTTGGCGCTGTACTCGCCCAACGAAAGCCTGGTTACCAAGAATATGTTGTTGCGTACGCGAGCCGCACTCTTACAAGAACAGAAGCAAATTATTCGGTAACTGAGAAAGAATGCCTAGCGATTATCTGGGTCATTACAAAATTTCGGCCTTATCTGTAAGGCCGCCCTTTCGATGTTGTTACCGACCACCACGCGCTCTGCTGGTTATCCTCCCTCAAAGATCCCTCAGGACGCTTGGCACGATGGGCTTTACGGCTCCAAGAGTACGACATCCGCGTCATTTATCGCTCAGGCCAGAAGCACGCCGATGCCGACGCTCTTTCGCGTTCGCCTGTTTCTACTGATATTGCGAGTGTCTTCATCCAAGACAACTTCCTTCCACTATCAGGAACCATCAACATGGCTGCGGAGCAGCGCAAAGATTCGTGGATTGCGTCTCTGATGGATTACCTATCTGAAGCACTCGCCCACTCGCCATCTCGAGCGCTACACCGACAAGCCTCTCACTTCGCCATCCGTGATGGAATACTTTATCGCCGCAACTACCACCCTGACGGTCGCAAATGGCTACTCGTCATACCCAGGCATCTCCGCGCCAGCATATGTGCTGCTTTCCATGCCGATCCGCAGTGTGCGCACGCCGGTTTGTTTAAAACCTACGCCAGGCTACGTTTTCGGTTTTATTGGCGCGGCATGTACACATTCGTTCAAAAGTAGATTCAATCTTGCACAGAGTGCCAACGCCGCAAGCACGATCCTAGCCGTCCTACTGCACCAATGCAGCCGTTACCGTGCCCAGTGCGACCATTCGACCGGGTTGGAATAGACCTTTATGGTCCTCTACCATATACATCAGCTGGGAATCGCTGGATTATTGTAGCGATCGACCATCTCACGAGATATGCAGAAACGGCCGCTCTACCAGCCGCGACGGCACGTGACGTTGCGTCTTTCCTGCTGCAACGTTTTGTTCTGCGTCATGGCGCTCCACGTGAACTTTTGAGCGACCGATGCCGCGTCTTTCTGGCGGATGTTATTCGAGAACTTCTTGCAGAATGCCATGTAATTCACCGCTGTACTACCGCATATCGCCCACAAACAAATGGCTTGACCGAGCGTTTCAACCGTACTCTTGGCGACATGCTTTCTATGTATGTCGCCTCCGACCACACCAACTGGGATCTCATCCTTCCTTACGTAACGTACGCTTACAACACGGCACCTCAAGCGACGACAGGCTTTTCTCCATTCTTTTTACTTTATGGTCGAGAACCATCGTCTCCAATTGACACCATTCTCCCCTACCGACCCGACTCATCCGAAGGCACACCACTTTCCGAAGCCGCGCGGTATGCGGAAGAATGTCGGCAATTAGCTCGCACCCTTACAACCCAAGAACAAGGGCTACAGAAATTTCGTTAGACGATGGACGGTCCAACTACCAATTTTCGCCCAACTCTCTTGTTTGGTTGTGGGTCTCCCCAGTGCTGCTTCTGGTACCTCTACAAAGTTTGTCAGCAGGTACCATGGACCTTATCGCGTCATAGAACAAACTTCCGCTGTTAACTACCTCATCGAACCCCTCACGGCCACTGTGGACATGCGTCGCCGAGGCCGCGAAATCGTACATGTGAATCGCCTCAAACCATATCACGAACCACTTGTCCTCACGACACCTTAGAACACTTACTTGGCATTATCTTCAGCGAGGGGGAAATATGTAATGATGATTGTAGTGGGTCATGCAAATCTCGGCACACACATTGTCAGTGCTAAGCACGAGACGCTCGGCCCGGACTGTCGCTGATTTTGATAGCTAGGCCTACGCTCCTACCTGGTCTCGGATAACAGTTTTGACTGTCTCCGTTCTATATTATACTCCCACCGGCAGCCCATACTTTCCCGTCATCCCTGCATCACTGCGAAAGAAATTCTGGAAGCCTGCCATGATGAAGTCACCTCCGGTCATCTCGGCCACAGTCGAACATTGTCCCGCCTGCAAAACAGTTACTTTTGGCCAAACCTACCTGCTGCTGTAAAACATCAAGTCCAAACCTGTGCCGGCTGTCAAAGACGCAACGCACCGCCCGGCAGGCCGGCAGGCTTATTACATTCCGTCCAAGTACCACCAAAGTCATTCGCCCAAATCGAAATGGACTTCCTGGGAATATTGCCTACTTCTACCACAGGGAACAGATGGATCATTGTCACCACTGATTACTTATCTCGCTACGCCGAAACTAAAGCCATGCCGAAGGCCACAGCAGCAGAAGTGGCTCATTTCTTCATGGAAAACGTCGTCCTTCGGCACGGTGCTCCAACCGTTCTCATCATGGATAGAGCAACTGTGTTTATGGCAGAACTTTTGGAGTCGGTTTTCAGGCTCAGCGGTACAGCTCACCGGAGAACAACGGCGTACCGTCAAGAAAAAAACGGACTAACAGAGCGGCTTAATAAGACTCTGGCAGACATGCTTTGCGTGTAAGTCGACACAGAACACAAGAACTGCAATGAAATCTTGCCCTATGCGGCCTTCGTCTATAATACCACCTGGCATAAAACTACCGGAATGATGCCGTTTAGTTTAACACACGGGCGTAAAATCACTACAACGTTGGACACTATGCTGCCACACGAGTGTGACGACACTCATGCTGACGCCGAAGATTTTGGCCAGCGCGCCGAAGAATACCGTCAGTTAGCCCACGTGCGAATTTGTCACCAGCAACACAAAGATGCGAAACAGTACGACTTACGACATAAATTGGTAACCTACAAACCAGGCGACATGATCTGGATCCCAACACGTCGACGCGGACTTTTAGAGAAGCTATTACGACGATACTTCGGCCCATAGGTTTGGCCCATATACTTCGGCCCATAGGTTATAAGTATAAAAGTAGATGCACTTTCACATAAAAACTTCTTTATTCAGCCGATGTTTCGACAGGAACCCCGTCTTTTTCAACGCCTAATACTATTTACACATTTTCGTGCCTTCTTATAGCTTCTCAAGGCATGAGAGACGGGGACAGAAGAAAAAGAATTACAATAACTAAAAAGAAGAAAAAAGGAAAACAGAACAAAAAGGAGAGGAAGAAACGTTCGAAAGATACAAGAGGGGCATGGCGGGATTGAGAAGGAACAAGAACTTAACAAAGGTGAGCGTAAACGAGCTATGCCATATTTGTCAACAGTACCTCCCGAGCACCCATTTTTTCCCCAAGTGGACATTCTGACCACCCTGTCTCTATTTCACCCTCCGGTGCAATCCGCTGGCAACTTGCCCTCTTTTGAAGTTTACGACAAATCGGTGGGAGAGCTTAAGCGCTTCAAGAGCATGTTGGTGGCGTTGGAAGATATGAAAGAGCCGGTGATTGCAGCTCCGCTACCAATATTTCTTATATCCATTGGCTCCTGTCAATGAAGAAAAGAAGGAAAAAAGGCAAGAAAAAAGAAAAAAAAGAAAGAAGAGAAATACGTGGAACTTGTACGGCATCCGGGACCACTTATCTGTGTGTTCGTGCTGTGCTTGAAGTGGCAAACCATTTCTCTATTGTCAGATGTATAAGCAAAAAGATTTGTTAGGGGGTAATATTACTGTTGTAATTGAAAGCTAGGGGCAGAGTACTGATTAAAGAGGGGCATTCGCGTCTTTTAGTGATCGTAACGCTGACAGAGTGTCTGAGTGTTCATTTATTCCGTTTTTTATCGTGTTGAATTTGTAGATAAAGTAAGATTCCCGTTGTTCCCACTCTCTGCATTGTTCGAAAATAGCTTTCCAATAGTGTAACTCTGATGTCATCAAAGCTGTGCGCTTTCAATATACTGTGTTTTGAAAGTGGCAGGAAAGGGGAACGTACATGTGCCCGATGGTTCTTGAATCTAATTCTAAACGGTATGTCTGTCCGGCCCACGTACTGCATGTTACACACCCCACATTTCAGAAGGTATATGACGTTATCTGAGTCACTGTCCAGTGTATCTCTAATCCTGTGCTTAAAATCCAAGTGGGTGCTTTTCGCCACTGTCGTTGTCTGCATGTGTTTGCATACTTTGCATCTGCTTTTTCCGCAAGGGCGACACCCTGTTTGAGATTTCACGCCTATTTTTGAATTTGTCAATTGATCGCTTACACTTTTCGGCCACCTGTATACCACACATAGAGGAGAAGTGAAAATTTTGGATAGTCGCACACTCTGCTGCAATTAGTTAGCGTTTTCTTTGGACCTTGTTTGTGTTAGGTGGGTTGCTCGTGAAAGTTAATAGCAAATTTTTATTACGGTGCTGGTCGCCATCTTTTTGATGGTGTAGAAGAGTCTGGCGGTCCAGATTTTCCGCTTTTTGATGGTGTCATCAATGATGGCTGTCGGGTATTCTTGATGAAGGCATATTTGTGCCTTCGTGCATATGTGTGCTGTTTTTGTGGAAGTCCTTGGGGCGGGATCATTTTCGTCGGAGTCTGTGTGCTTGGGAATAAGGAATGCCGGTCTTGCAGTGCCGCGGGTGGCAGCTTTTGAAGTGCAGGTACTGTAGCCTGTCCGTAGCTTTTCTGCATACGTTAGTTACCAACGCACCATCATCCGTTCGAATAAGTACATCAAAAAAACTTAATTCAGTGTTGGAGTAGAAGTGTGTAAAATAAATGCTGGGGTATACTTGGTTAAATGCCTGTATAAATTTGAGCAGCTCGTTTTCCGTATGTGTCCAAATCATGAAAATATTGTCTAGGTAAAGTTTAGAGATTAAAGGTTTGATATCACAAGATGAAAGAAAATTGGACTCTATATGGTGCATGAATATGTTAGCGTAGTTTGGGGCCATTCTTGTACCCATTGCCGTGCGGTTGATGTGAAGGTAGTACTCATTGTTAAATTCAAAGCTGTTGAATTCGAGTACAAGTCTCGTTAAGATTTCAATTACTTTTTGCTTGGATATGCAATAGGGTTGTGGGTACCATACGATTAAACAAGTGCCCTTACGCCACCGTCTAGTGGGATATTTGTGTAGAGTGAATAAACATTTATTGTTACCAGGAATGCACCTTCTGAAATCTTCACGTCCGATATTTCCCGAAGGAAATTATTTGCGTCACGCAAGAAGGACTCTTGTGTGGGTGGTATGTTTTTTTTATTAAAGAGTCAATGTAACTGGAAATGGGTTACGTTAACGTTCCCGTACCTGACATAATGGGTCTGCCAGGGTTTCCCTTCTTATGGATCTTCAGAAGCATGTAAGAATGACCAGGCGCCGAATGTACCATAGTAAGTGCCTTTTAAAGCTTTGAATCAATGGCGCCTGCACGCGTGAGATCCTCTAGGGCTGTTACAATGATCTATTTGTGCTCGGTGGTAGGGTTCGAGTCGAGGCGTTTGTATAATTGTTTGTCATTTAGTTGTCGCCTGCCTTCCTTGATGTAGTCCAATTTATTCAGAACAACAATCGCGCCTCATTTGTCTGCTGCTTTAATGACGAGACATTCGCGGTTGCTCAACGTGAATAGTGCCTCTCTTTCTTTCCTTTATATGTTATCAACCTGGTTTGTGCACCTTGTACGCATGTATGACATCTTTCTGAACCGCATCTATATATAGCTCCAGATGTTAATCTTTGTTGGCGTCTGGGGTCCATTGCCGTCCGATTACCCCACGATATAGCGGGTCGTCTTTTTGGGATTTATCGAAGAAATATTCCTCCAATCGTAAATTTCGTGCGAAGTCGTCTAGGTCTTTTAGAAGCGTTAATTCATCGTACTTTTCATTGCCAGGACAGAATGTAAGTCCGCGTGATAGCACACTCAGTTCTTCGTTGTTAAGTTCTTTATCTTATGCATTTCCGATGGAGGCGGAAATGTTGTAGGCCCGTGTGCTAAGATTTGGGTGCACGTTAAAAACCCCCAGGTGGTAGAAATTTACAGAGCCCTCCACTACGGCGTCTCTCATAATCATATGATGGTTTAGGGACGTTAAACCTCACAAATCATCATCAAATCATCATGAAGTTCTTTATCCAAAAGGTTAATGTTGTTTAGTTCATTGGAATGTGGTGGAAAATCTTTCTGAACGTGAGGTGGCCTGGTATTTTTCATGTAGACAGCAGTGGGTATAGCTTGTGGTGAGACATTGTCCCACACATATTTCTTTCTCTTAAGTTTTTCTATTCCCCCCCCCCCCTTTTTTCGTGCTCAAATATGGCGCACACTTTGGCCTCCAACTCCGAAAAAGGAAAGGTATTTCTTATATCCCGCTCCTCCTCTGTCAGTGCGTTCAGAGTCTTTCTACGGTGTCCTGTGGTGACCTTAGTTAGCTCCTGTGTGGCGTAATCGAGAGTTTTGTTCCATTGTTTCATTTCTCTTCGTCAAAATTATACATCGCTGATGTTAGCGACAACCGCAACCCCTTCGGAGCCGTGCCCACCAGTACATATTCTTCGAGAATACGCACGTGAAGTTCGTGCCGTATTCGTTTATCAACTTTTTTTCTAAGTTTAGGAAAATTTGTACTTGTTCTGTGGCCTAATTCATCTGAAGCGGACGGTGTTTGCCAATTCGCACAGCCAGTATGCCACTTTGCAGCGACGCGGTGAGTAGAACCGCAAGGTACCCGGAGGTCGTACCTGGTTCGGGTTCGAGCTCCATCCTGTTGTGCCTCCCGTGACGACGATAGTTATAGCGCGAGAACAAAATGACGACACAGAGACAAGAAGTACACGAAAGACACGAGTGCTAACTTCCAACTGAGTTCATTGCGCAGAGCAGGAAAATATATAGACGGAGGCAGTAACCCTGTGATAAAAACCATAAGGCACAAAGAGCATAACATGAGTAAGAGAAAAACAAATACAAAAAACACAAAAACAAAAGCACAGAAAAACGGCAAAGAAAAATCTATAAGCAAACGAAACAGAAAGGTGAAGATAATATAACTACCTGCGTGCACCGAAACCTTCGAGAAACCTGAGTTCCTTCTCGGACAGAGCCACGGAGGGCTTGCTAATACAAGGCACCTGTTCGCGTGCCATGTGCGCGGCCTCGACAATGACTCGGGTGCACTCATCTCTGTGCTTGTACAGCGTCGCTGTGTCCTTGAAGAGGGGAACACAATTGCACTCAGTGCAGTGCTGAACAAGAAAAACATCTTTCCCGTTTTTAACATTGTTAGCGTGTTCTCTAAGCCGATCGTTCAGACACCTTCCGGTCGTTCCGACATAACAAGCACCGCATGAAAGGGGGGTCCTATAGACAATTTCCCGGGAGCAGTCCGCATACCTGTTTCTATGCTGAACTCTGCAGTCCGTTGATGACTGCGTTCTCAGGGGGTTTGTAGATTTGCTGAGGCTGATTAATTTGAACGGTGCCGAGAACAGGACACGAACTCCAACACGTTTTCCCATTTTCTTGAGCCTGTGTGATATCTGGTGTTTGTATTGAATCACGGCTATCTTTTCACGTTCTGTCTCCGTGTTTCTCGGATTCTGTCGCTGCCTCTGCTCTGCCTTATTAGTCCTCAGGATTGTCTCAGCAACGGAATCGATAAACGCCTCAGAGAAACCCGCAGCCTTAAGCTGGGAAACTTGAGCTTTGAAGCTCGCAAAGATATTGTGGGCGCACGACCTATTTAAGGCATTCTCAAGACTGGTTCGTGCTATTCCTCGCTTAACTAACTTGTTGTGAGCGGACGAAAACGGAAGTAGAGGTTTCTGCGCACGCTGTTCATAACACCAACAGATGTGCTGTGAGCTAAAAACCAATTTTAAATCCAAAAAGCGTAACTTGTTTTTCTAGGGTATTTCATGTGTTGACACAAGAGGCTTTAAATAATTTTCGAACACACCTGTCGTTTAAGTCGCAAACGAGTGGAACAAAGAAGAATTACAATTTAGAAGAACCAAGAAATCCTCCACGTATCGGAATATTTTGACGACATATGAGCCTTCGAACTTTTCCTGCCGTTTTTGCCCATTTTTGCCAATAGAAGATCACTTTGTAGAGGTGCTATGCATGAGCTGATTGAAACACCCTTTTTTTCAGATAAATGCAATCATTCCATTGAACGAAAGTAGACGTAAGATACAGCAAAACCAGGTCAAAAAATCTCGCGAACTGATGCCAGTTTTTAATTGGAAGTTCCATTCCCCGACAATTTCTATGTTATTCCTTATACATTCTAATACCTCATCGTGAGGTAGAGAGTAGTATAGGTCCTTTATGTCAATTGAAAAAACATAAATATTAGATAGATTTGACTGTTGGAAAAATTCTATCAGTGCCTGCGAGTGTTTGATGAAAAATGAGTCATCAATCGTTAGACACTTTAGATGGGTCTGAATAAACAAGCCGAGTTGCTTTTGCCACGTACCACTTTCTGTCACAATGACACGGAAGGGCATGTCAACCTTATGTGGTTTTGCAGAAAACCACGCTGAGCCCATTTTTGTCACTTTTGCTAATGTGCTGCACAAACTGTTTCAACTCTAGTTTACGACACATTTCCTTGGCCTTCGTTTTTACTTAATCTAGACGGATGGCGGTACAACATTGGAAAACAGAGTCGATAGCTGTGACCGCTTTTTCCAGGTACAAGCAATTAGGAAGAATGGCGAAACCACCCTTTTTCTTTGACGGCACGACACAAAGTTCATTGTCTCTAATAAACTCTGTCGTCTTCCGCACCGGAAGGCTGTTGCTGGTAGGCTTACCCCGTAGGAGCACGTCGACGCCTTCTTAGATGCACCTGTCCGAATCCTCTGGTGAAGCGCGGCCAGCATCAGAGCGCACCATTGAAAGAAGCTCGGGTGCGGAGCTCTCTCGGTCGACGGTGAACTTCGGACCTAGGGCGAGGGTGTTGTGGATGTAGTCTGAAAGGACGACGTCACTGCATGAGTGGACCACACCTGATTGCCGGGGCTTGGTTGGGCGCTGCGCACGAAGGCTAGTGAGCTCACGTGACCACAGGCAGTTTGCAGTGTACTCGATTCGGTCGCAGTACTCTCGCCAGCTTCTTTTCTTCACTCCCGGTGTTAGATCTGTTTGTTGACGCTGGACATGCAGGGCGTCCCGGTGCGTGCACTCTTGTCAGTGCCATTCAGACTGAAGAATTTTGCACAACCATATGCCATGGCTGATAGAGCGGGTGGTAACCTCCAAACAAGGCTTTAAACGTCCAAAGGGAGCCGCTTCTGTTGCTGAGACGATCCTGAGGACTAATAAGGCAGAGCAGAGGCAGCGACACAATCCGAGCATCACGGATACAGAACGTGAAAGGATAGCCGTGATTCCATACAAACACCAGATATCACACAGGCTCAAGGAAATTGGAAAACGTGTTGGAGTTTGTGTCCTGTTTTCGAACGTTCAAATTAATCAGCCTCACCAAATATACAAACCCCCTGAAAACGCTGTCATCAACGGAATGCAGAGTGCAGCATAGAAAAAGGTATGCGGCCTGCTCCCGGGAAGTTATGTATAGGACCCCCCTTTCATGTGGTGCTTGTTATGTCAGAACGACCGGAAGGTGTCTGAACGATCGGCTGAGAGAACACGCTAACAATGTTAGAAACGGGAAAGATGGTTTTCTTGCTCAGCACTGCACTGAGTGCAATTGTGTTCCTTCCTTCAAGGACACAGCAATGCTGTACAAGCACAGAGATGAGCGCACCCGAGTCATAGTCGAGGCCGCGCAGTTGGCACGCGAACAGGTGCCTTGTATTAGCAAGCCCTCCGTGGCTCTGTCCGAAAAGGAACTCTGGTTTCTCGAAGGTTTCGGTGCACGCAGGTAGTTATATTATCTTTACCTTTCTGTTTCGTTTTCCTATAGATTTTTCTTTGCCGTTTTTCTGTGCTTTTGTTTTTGTGTTTTTTGTATTTGTTTTTTTTCTTACTCACGCTCTGCTCTTTGTGCCACATGGTTTTTATCACATGGTTACTGTCTCCGTCTATATATTTGCGTGCTCTGCGCAATAAACTCAGTTGGAAGTTAGCGCTCGTGTCTTTCGTGTCCTTCTTGTCTCTGTGTCGTCGTTTTGTTCTCACGCTATAACTATCGTCATGCCATACCAACTAGCCCAAGCTGCCACACTCCCATGACGAGCTGGCCTGTAGGCAACTATTGTTGGCTGCTGGTTGCTGGTTGCTCTTGACTAATGTTGGCTGTTGATTTTTGCTGCTGGGGGGTGGCTGAGTCTGGCCACTGGTTGCTGTTGATTGTGGTACAACTGGCCGCCGTTGTTCACCCAGATTAACCTTCGTCGCCTTTTCGGGCTGTGCCCACCTTTTTTCTTCTTTCTTTTTTCTTCCTTATTTTTGTTTTTCTTTTTCTTGCCTTTTTTTCTTCTTTTTCTTCACTGACAGGAGCCAATGCATATAATGAATATTGATAGCGGAGCCACAATCACCGGCTGTTTCATATATTCCAACGCCACCAACTTGCAATAGAAGTGCTTAAGCTCTCCCACCAATCTGTCGTTAACTTCAAAAGAGGGCAAGTTGCCAGCAAATCGCACCGGAGGGGGAAATAGAGAAACGGTGGTCAAAATGTCCACTTGGGGGAAGGGTGGGTGCTCGGGAGGTACTGTTGACAAAGTTGGTATAGCTGGCTTGGACTTCCTGTCACATCATTCGGCGCTCATTGATTGTGCGACTGGTGCTCTTCAGCTTGAGCTGCCACAGCTTGCACATTTTCCAGCTGACCATTCCCCACGTTTACACTCTCTTCACCACGTTCGCTTGCCTCCGCAAGCTGCTACATATGTCAATTTGTCGTGTTCACGTGATGTGCCCGAGGGTGACTACCTCGTCACTCCTATAGTCGACGTACTGATGGCCCGAGACGTCGCCCTTGCTCACACTGTTGTCGCCGTCGCTAATAATACAGTGGTTATACCCCTACTCAACGTCAGTCTCTTGACTAAAGTTATACCGCAAGACATGTCTTTGGCCAGCCTATCTCCGCTTGACAGCTGCAACGTTACTGGTTTGGACACCGATACTACATCCCTCTGTCTTGGTGGCAATCACACTCTGCCTGCCGATGACGTTAACAAGATGATTGTTCCCGACCTCACTCCAGCGCAAGGGGCCTGCCTCCGTCATCTGCTAACATCATATAGAGACATTTTCGACTTTGACTACTGCCCTCTCAGCCAAACAGCTGCAGTGACTCACCGGATCAACACTGCTGATGCCAGTCCTATACAGCGGCATCCATATTGCGTTTCTCACAAGAAATGCGAAGTAATTCAGAATGGTGTGGACAAAATGATTACTAAAGATGTCATAGAACCATCATCCAGCCACTAGGCCTCCCCAGTCGTGCTCGTTGAGAAAAAAGATGGCAGCTGGCTCTTTTGCGAGGACTATCGCCACTTAGACAAAGTGGCTCATGAAGATGTCTCCCTTTGCCTCGGATTGATGACGCCCTCAGTTGCCTCCGTGGTGCCCAATACTTTTAGTCTGATGACCTCCGGTTCGGCTGTAGCCAATTTCCCGTCGACGTCATGGATCGCGAAAAAAAACCGCTTTTGTGACGCCCAATGGCCTCTACCAGTTCAAAGTCATGCCGTTTGGACTATGTATAGTGCCGGCAACTTTCGAACGCATGATGGACTCCCTTCTCCGAGGTTATAAGTGCTCCATCTGCTTATGTTACTTAAACAATGTCATGGTCTTGTCATCTACCTTTGACAGCCATATAACGCGTCTGTGAGCCGTTCTGTATGTTTTTGGAAGAGCCACTGTCTAGCTCAATTCTGCAGGATGCCATTTCGGACGTCGCCAAATCACCATACTCGGCCACCTTGTCAATGCTGAGGGTGTTCAATTATATCCCGACAAGGCGCGAGCTGTACATGAATTTCCTAAAGTACGTTCAACCAAGGACGTCCGAAGTTTTGTAGGGCTATGTTCCTAGTTTCGTCGATTTGTCCACAACTTCGTCGACATCGCTCGACCGCTTACTGATCTCGTAACGAAGGACGTTCCGTTCGCTTGGGGCGTTCAGCAAGCGGAAGCCTGTTCGGCTCTTATCCATCAGCTGACTACGCCACCAATACTGGCCCATTTCGACCCTGCATCACCTACACAGCTTTGGACCAATGCCAGTGACCATCAAATTGGGGCGGTCCTTGGCCAACGACAGCACGGAAAAGACCGCGTGATTGCTTACGCCAGTCGTCTTCTTTCACCTGCTGAACGGAAGTTCCTCATCACTAAGCGTGAATGCCTAGCTTTAGTGAGGGCCATGGCAAAATTCAGGCCTTACCTGTATGGCTGAACTTTTAGGGGAGAAGCTCCTTCAAGCGGCACCCGTTCATCCCTCGTAGTCGTAGTCGTAGTGCGTAACATGTGTTACGTTTTGACCGACAAGGTGGTGCCGGTGGGAGATTTCTCCTGTGCGTTGTTCAATCATAAAAAATTCGCAGCGTGCGCGTTAACTAAAAGCCGAATTCTGCTGTCTCTCATTCTTCATTAGCAGCCGTTTGCATGTACATTGAGCACTATCTGACAAGAAAGGGTTGCTACGTTATACTTGCTGGGCATAACGTCGTTAGCTTTAGAAAGGTTTATTGAGCGTTGAACCGCAGTGCCATCAATACAGTGAACTACTATATACCATGAACTCGAGGTGGTTAAAAGTGGGAAGTAGATACGAAGCCCAAGCCGTAAGAATTTAAAAGCCGAATTCTCCTGTTTCTCATTCCCCATCAGCAGTCATTGGCATGTACATTGAGCACTGTTTGAAAAGAAAGGGTTGCTACGTTGTACTCACTGGGCGTAACCTCCTTGGTTTTAGAAAGGTTTAGGAAGCGTTGGGCCAGTTTGCCATGAACACAGTCAAGTATATACCATCAACTTGAGGTGGTTAGAGGTGGGAAGTAGACACGAAGCGCAAGCCGCAATAAAGTGTACATGTGCCACCTCTCGTTTAGTACTTGGAATGTCCGCTGGATGGCGCTGTTTCCGTAGGGGGAATATATGATGGAAATATGCGAGATGGTGGTACTTGGAGTGTTGAATAGATGAACGAACGGAGACACAGCCAGGTGCATGGACGGACGCACTGATGGCTGCACGGACGGATGGAAGCAAGGACGGACGCAGGGGCGGACGCAGGGACGGACGCAGAGACGGATGGATAGATGAACGAAAGAACGGAGGCACAGATGGACGTGCGGATGCGTGAACAGACGCACGCACGGACGGGAGGATGGACGCACGGACGGTCACACAGACGAACGCATGGACGAATGGAAGCAAGAACGAATGGACGTAGGATGCTCGCACCACTCTCCATCATTCACTCCGTGAATATGCTGCCATTTTTTTCATTGTTACGGACCATCACGCTCCTTGATGGCTCTCATCGCTAAAGGATCTATCTGGACGTCTCGGTCACTGGGCGCTGCGTCTGCAAGAATACTCATTCGTGGTCCACTACAAGTCGGGACGCCTGCACACAGACGCAGACTGTTTGTCACGTCATCCCGTTGAAACGCCCGACTTGACAAACCTTGAATCAGACTCCTGCGTTCTCTCAATCCACGGTTTGGGTGATATCTGCACCGAACAACGACGTGACCCGTGGTTACTCTCCATCATCGAGCGTCTGACCTCTGCTCCAACAGACCCTTCCGTTCGCCTGTTTGAACTGCATGGCAACATTCTGTACTGTCACAGCTTCAACGCCGATGGCTCGGAATTACTACTCGTGCTTCCGCATCACCTGCGCACAACCGTTCTTTAACAACTACACGACGTACCTACAGCCAGTTACCTAGTCGTCTCTTGTACCTACGATTGTGTGCGACGTTGCTTTTTCTTGCGCGGACTGTATTATTCTGTGAATCGCTGCGTCACTGCTTGCGACCGCTGCCAACACCACAAGCGCCCCTCTGTGCTATCGTCTGGCCTCTTACTGCCTATTTACATACCGACGGAACCATTCTTCCGTGTTGGGACGCAACATGAAGTGAGACGTGAAGTCCTGTGGACACGAATCACATCGGCTCCGGCTCAGGTCCATTTTCAAAAAGAATTTCTTCCTGGCGACCTGTTGCAATGATAGGAACGTGTTCCTAGCATCACCACTGTCAAGCCTTTTCTGGACTTCAACTTGTGAGTGCGCTTTTAAACGTCTTAACGCTTTCAAAAGTTCTTAGGTGACGTCCACTTCGCTAACCCTAACAAGCCAGGGACGCGGCTTGAACAGAACGCCACCCCGCTTTACAGCGGATGGCGAGCGTCTCTGCGAGCGTCGCAGCCGAAGAGAAGCACTCATTGCCCTCTCGCTCTACTGACCACATGACGGATACGCAGACCAGCCGAGACGCCTATACGCCGGCTTGCAACGAGCACCAGGCACACCCATGGATCACTATTATCAAGAGAGCGAACAAACGCCGACAGCTGAGACCCCGTACCGTGCCGACTCAACAGCAGCCGAGCACGCCGTCTGAGTCCACTCTATGCCAGAGCCGGCCTAAAACGCGTCTACCAAGACTCCCACCGCTCCCTGCCGAGGACTACAAGCTAGCAACCCATCCCCATGGTGGATTAACTCTGAGCAACGTTAGCCCCAAGACGTTACTTTTCGCCGTAGCTCATGCAGCAAATATACGCAGTGAGAAGCCAGGTATCAAGCGTCGTGTTTACGAAAATCAAAATGTGCTAACAACAAGCGCACCATCTGAACACATCGCCACTGCACTTGGACAAATCACCAAAATTACAGTGCACGCAGCAACCTACGACATCACCTCTTATGGGATTGCGCCTGATAATTTGTGCAAAGGTGTGGTCAACGGAATAGGCCATGAAATCACACCAGACGACTTCCTGACAGAGGTTGACGTACCGGGCTATGAGGTCCTTACGTGCAGACGCCTCGGCGACTCTGGAGCAATGGTGCTCACACTTTGAGGCAAGCGAGTCCCTTTCTTCATCAACGCGTACGGACAGGCTCTTCGCTGCTACCTCTACAAACGGACTATTCCCCATTGTAGAAAGTGCAACAAAACAGGACAACGCGAGGGTGTGTGCCCACAGCCTCCTGATACACCGAAGTGTCAAGTGTGCGGAATTGGGGATTCTTTGTCACCTATCAACCACGAATGCCGCCCTTATTGCATGCTTTGCGTTGGCGACTACCCGACGGCTGCCAAACCATGCCCAAAGCGGTTTTTGCCACCAGTCAACCGACGCAAACCACCTCGGTGAGCTACTCCCACCAGGAAGGCCCAGTCAACATTTCCCGAGCCCCGGACGCCAGAGCAGTGCATCCGGGAGTGCAGCCAGGCGAAGGAGCCGTTCCAGGCATAAGTCGGGGCCCAAGCGAGGAAACTCATCATCGCGGAGCAGTTTCGCTGGCCAGCAGGGATCTCAAGGCTGGAACACAGACGGAACAACGCATCATCATGGTCAGCAAAGTGGTTCCCACAAGAAAGCACAAACGGTAAGCTGGGCAAGGCAGTTCCCTCCTCTCCCTCCATCTCCACATCAGTCTCAGTCCCTCACACAAACATTAACGCAGCAAAGAACACAACAACCCATGTTAGTGAATACTCAGCTTTACACTGACATGCCGTCAACTACGGCACAATCCGACTATTGTACACGAGAGGCGTTGAACGAAATGGCTACTTCTTTATGGAACGAATTCGCAGTTATGATGCAGGTAGAAATGCAGAAAATGAAGGATAGCATCATGGCTGAACTAACAGCTCCACTCCAAAAATTGATGCAGCAGGCCCTGCAACCTGCTGTCCAGCAGATTGTAACGGATGTTAAACAGCAGATATCGGCTGCACTTGGCCAACTTCTATTGTGCCATCTGTACCAAAACGCACCACTTATCCTACACGTTAAACACAGTGACCGCAGCCTTACATACGCCCTTCCGGTTTCCAATCACCCTCCCGAAAAACCGTCCCAACAGACGCAGCTGCTGCGGTCCCACTTCCTACCACCCTCCACCAAGATTTAGCACAGTCTGAAATGCCTCCGTGTACTACCGAGGCCCCGCCATCGCATGATCATGGCGAGAAACCGTAGGTCAACGCATGACACCCCTCAACAACTACGTGTGTGACAGTGGAATCGCAGAAGGTATCGTAGGAAACGCGGAGCTCTAATGCAATTCATTGCGACTCAGCGGATTACTTCCGATGTCATAGCGTTGTAGGAAGTACAATGTACCCCTACGCTTCCGGGTTACACCATATACACGGACGTAAAGAATAAAACACCACATCGCACACCTACATTAGTTTCTAAGCATCTCATTCTCATAGAACACACCCTTCAAAGCACCTCAATCTTGCACGTACTTCTCGAATCAGTCCCGTGCTCTCGTTCCAGTAGCAGCCTGTAGGTGCTTAACATTTACAGTGCACCTAACGCCAGAAACGATGACTTTAGTTATCTATTTGCACAACTATGCAAATTGGGTAAACACATAGTTACTGGAGAAGATTTCAATGCCCCCCATCTGGCTTGGAGCTACGCAACAGAAACGCTTAAAGGCCGACGACTCACACAGGTTCTCGCGATTTATCACATGACCCTTCTGACGGAACCTGATCATTCCAGTCGCCTAGGTAATAGTGTCAGCAGGGACACATGCCCCGACCTTGCGATAGTCAAGGGGGTCAGTCACCATTCCTGGTGCAACCTCATGATGAATCTAGGCAGTGATCTCCATATACTAACTACAGAGCTCTAAGTAGCAGCCATGCATGCTCCAGAGCGCATCATAAAACTTACAAATTGGGATGCATTTAGGCGTAATCGTACAATTACCCATCAGGACTCTTCCTTCCTAGAGGCTTGGATATTACAACTTCAGTCGAATTTTCACAAAAGCTACCAAACTCATCGCTGCGACGACAGAAACGCCGAATGAGGACCGGAATCTGCTGCATATCTGAAATGCCCACAGAGGCTTGAAACGGCGGTGGCGGTGGCAGAAACATAAAGAAAAACTTCGTCTCCGAATCGCCCAACTAGCTGCTGAGGCACATGACTATGCGAACATCCTCACTAGCAACAATTGGCATAACTTTTGCGATCGACTCAACGGCTCACTAAGTGTACCTCGAACGTGGCCTATACTCCATGCTCTCTTAAATCCCACGCAGACAAAATCACACACTGATAACGCAATCCGCACCATTGTCCACAATACAGGGCTCGACGA
Source organism: Rhipicephalus microplus (assembly GCF_043290135.1). Taxonomy (NCBI): domain Eukaryota; kingdom Metazoa; phylum Arthropoda; class Arachnida; order Ixodida; family Ixodidae; genus Rhipicephalus; species Rhipicephalus microplus. The sequence continues at coordinate 41,255,435 of NC_134701.1, forward strand.
TACCACTCAGCTGCACACCTTAAAGCAACACAATGTATCCACGGGCCCCCGTTCTACCTACCGTGATTATCCACACGTACACGATACGCCTCTAGATGAGGACATTACAGAAGCAGAGATTAGGGCAGCTTTGCAAAGCTTTAAGCGTAACACAGCACCTGAACAGACGGGATTACGTACACACTTCTGCGTAATTTAGATGACCAGTCCATCGAATATTTAACCGCTTTTTACAACAAACATTGGAAGAACGGCATGCTACCACAGGAGTGCCGACACGCAGAAATCATACTTATTCCAAAGCCTGGCAAGCCGCTATCCTTCCAGAACCTTCGCCCTATATGCTTAACTTCATGTGTAGCTAAACTCTTTGAACGCGTTGTCCTCTCTCGACTACAACCATTTCTCGAAGACAATCACTTTTTCCTGATACGCTGTTCGGCTACCGTCCCGGTATCTCTACACAGGACGTAATATTACAGCTTAAGAAGGACGTGTTGGATAGCCCCACTTCAAACCAGGTCTGGGCTATTCTGGCCCTGGATCTGAAGGGTGCTTTTGACAACGTCTCTCACGACCTTATTCCTCACAATCTCGCTTCATCTCAATGTGGCTCACGTATCTCCAATTACGTCGGGTCTTTTCTCTCTGACCGCACGGTCACTATTGGGATTGGAGACCTCCGGTCAGACGTCATTCATCTGGCAGGAAGAGGAACACCAAAGGGCTCGATTCTCTCGCCCACTTTGTTCAACGTGGCTATGGCTAAACTCCCTTCTCTATTACAACAGGTTCCCAACATTCAGGACGCGATCTTTCCAGATGAAATTACAATTTGGGCAACCAAAGGATCAGACGGAACCATTCAGGACACCCTACAGGAAGCTGTGTCTGTGGTACAAGACTATGCTGCGGCCGGCAGCCTTACGTGCTCAGTGAATAAGTTGGAGTTCCATCAATCAATCAATCAATCAATGAAGCTTTATTTTCATAAATAGATATATGCAATTACAGGGATTATTTGGACCGATAGCCTAAAGTGGCTAGTGGACGGTCCAATACAATGTGCAACATAAAAAAGTGTACAGGTCAGCTCTGAGGTTGTTATTGCTATACAAGCGGTGCCGCAAAACCGCTGATTCTCCTGACATTTCGCTGTTTTTTATGGCCGTCCTATCCCTATGGTACCAGGAATTCGCATTTTAGGCCTCTACCTTCAGTCCGACGGCAAGGCCTCGCACACTACACGCCTTCGGGCTCAGCAGATAACTCAAATTACACACATGATCCAACACATCTACCTTTGTCTAAGCACATTAACATTCCTGGTCACTCATTCAATAAACTAAGAGCTACTATACGGGAATCAGGTTTCCCTTTACACTATGATGAGGAACTGCGCGAGTCATTTCTGATACACTAGTTCAACGCGATCTTATCCGGTATAAATGAAGATCCAGGCAAACGGACGTTTCTTTCGGTGCAGATCTAAGTTCTAGTTTCATCACAGCTTGTTCATTATCATAATCGCAATTTTTTCATAATCCCAATTTTTGTGTTCATTGTCTACGTACATTGAAAGCATGTCTTCAATAATTGTGTTCAGATGCTCCATCAGCCCGTTTGTCTGTGGGTGATAGGCGGTGGTCATACGATGCGTTGTTCCACTCAGCATCAGGACGTGATCCAAAAGAGCTGCCGTAAATGCGGTTCCTCTGTCTGTGATCACGACTGTTGGTGCACCACGCCTTAGTACAATATTTTCGATGACACATTATTTATTTATTATTATTATTATTTATACATACTGCAGCCCCTATTAGGGCTATTGCAGGAGTGGACATACAAATGATCAAGTGATAACAAGCATAAACAAAAACATGAGCATATGGCACAAATTTGTGGTTCATCGTACTACACAAGATACAGAATGAACAGAGCAAGAGCACAGAAAGCAAAAGAACATGGAAATATCTACTTAACACGCATGTGATATTGCACTCAGAAACTGCTCCAAAGGGAGCCCGCGGGTATCGCCGGGTAGCAAGTTCCAGAGCTCAATAGTGAAGGGAAAAAAACTATACTTAAACAAATCAGTTTTGGGGTGAAGTGGCGTAATATTTAGCGCATGTTGACTCCTGGTGTGAACAGAGGGTGGTGTCGCAAACTGCAGATACCTGTGGAGTGAGGGCAAGCGCGGCGAATTAATCAAGGTGTACAGGAGCTTTAAGCATTCTGAATGGCGCCTGGCAGATAAAGGAGTTAAACCCAAAGGTGCTAAGTTGGACGTAGGCGAAAAATCTTGGTCATATCTTCGGCAGATAAAACGGACGGCTTTTTTTTTGTATGGATTCTAGTTTTGCAATGTCGGACGCTTTGTGTGGATTCCACACGACACAATCGTATTCGAGTAATGGCCGTACTAACGTTTTAAATGTTAAGAGCTTGGTTTCTTTTGGTGCTACACGGAGAACGCGCTGTAAGTAACCTAATCTCTTCAGGGCTTTATTATACGTAATATCATTGCGTTTGGACCAGGACATGTTGTGAGTGAAATGAAGGCCGAGGTACTTATATTCCATTTTTCTTGTTAAATGACAACCATCGAATGAGTAGGGAAATGGATGAGCGGATGACCGAGTAGAAAATGTCATGCACACAGTTTTTTGGAAATTTACATTCATTTGCCAGGTTTGGCACCAAGTGCAAAAATTGGAAAATGAGTTGTTCAGTTTCTCGTGATCCTCAGCAGAAGTAATTTTTTGATAAATCACGCAGTCATCGGCGTATAGCCTAATCTGAGACGTTATGTTACCGGATATGTCATTAATAAATAATAAGAAAAGAAGGGGTCCAAGTACTGAGCCCTGCGGAACACCTGAAGTTACATCAGCGGTACTGGATGCCGTTGAGTTAAAAAATACATACTGCGAGCGGTGCGAGAGAAAACTAGATATCCATTCTACGAGCAGCGGGTTTTTAAATATGAAATTAAGTTTAAGTAAAAGTTTGGAATGGAGAACTGTATCGAAAGCTTTCGATAAGTCAATAAAAATAGCATCTACCTGATAACCCGAGTCAATGGCTTCATTAACATCATGACTAAATTCGGTAAGTTGAGTGATTGTACTGAAACCGCGTCTAAAGCCGTGTTGAAACTGGTTTAGAATATTATTAGCTTCCAGAAATTCTACTATGTGTTTGTATATGACGTGCTCCAATATTTTGCATGAGTCAGATGTCAAGGAAATAGGCCTGTAATTAGGCGGCGAGGATTTGCATCCAGCTTTAAAAAAGGGGAGCACTTTAGCAAGCTTCCATGATAATGGAACTGTTGCTGTTGCTAGGGAGTTTTTGTATATTATCATAAGGTAGCGGCTTGTACATGAAGCATATCGTACTAAAAAGTTGTTGGGAATATTATCTGGGCCAGGGCTTTTTTTAGTGTCTAAGTTAAGTATCAAATTTAGAATGCCTTCTTCAGATAAACATACGTCACCAATTGAGGGTGCAGGGTTGGCCAGTGAAAAGGTAGGTGTTTGAAAATTATCAATGGTGAAAACAGATTTAAAATAATAATTAAATGCATTGGCTATTGTGACAGGATCGCTTGTGGAAGCTCCATGAATGTCCATTTTGTTTGGTTCCGTTGAACTCGGCAAGACGGAGCTCCAAAATTTTCTTGGATTTGTTACCATCAGATTTTTCATTGTCACTTGGTAATAGAAATCTTTGGCGGCTTTAGTTTTGGCTCTTAATTCTTCTTTAAGTTTATTGAACTCATTTAGTGACGGGGAGGTCTGACGTCTAATCGAACAATGTAACCTTTTTACGCGACGTGTCAGTTGTAACAACTCCCTCGTCATCCATGGCAACCGGACATTTTTTTCTTAGTTTTTATTGAAATAAAGCGGGTGATACAAGAATGCACAAGACTTTCAAAGAAAGAAACCAAATCGTTGACGTCGCTAGATTCACTAAGCCGTTCAAAATTTTCAAATGAATCCTCTAGAATTGTTAGGATACTGACGTAATCCACACGGTTAAAGTCGTGATGAGTTGAATACACAATATTCGGTGTGGGTACACGACATGACAGTGAGACGAAAACGGCTTTATGATCGGAAATTCCTTCAGTGACCAGGCAGTTAAACGTGCTTTCTAAGGGAGTAGGGCTAACAAAGACTAAATCGAGAACTGCAGACTCTCTTGTAAATTCTCGAACAACTTGGGTTAGGCCGAGAAACAGAAAAAATTTCAGCAGCTCTGTGTCTGTTAGAGAGGGTGAATCGCTTATAGACAGGGTGTACCATTGAATTCCAGGCGCGTTAAAGTCTCCCATAAGGATTATATTTCCGCTACTGTAGTTATGCTCACTAATAAAATTTGTCAAGGTGATCAAAGAGTCCGCTGACAATCCCGGATGTCGGTAAAAAACGCCTATTATGATAGTGATGTGCTCAAAGTAAAATTTGCGCCACACTGACTCTATTCCGATAGGCCCTTGAATTGCACGAAACTTCAAGTCTGAATGAAAAAAAAGTGCCACCCCGCCTCCTCGCCCACTGTACCTGTCCGACCGAAGTACGGTAAATCCAGGGGGAGTGATTTCACTATCATGGATACTCTCATGCAGCCAGGTCTCAGTGACACCAACAATGTGCGCTCCATGTGCTAAAATTATTGATAAGAAATCAGGAAACTTGTTTACTATACTTCTAGCATTGATGTTTAAGAGGTGTAAGTTAGCGTTCTTCTGTTGTGGTAGTCATCGAGGACCGGGAGGAGGGAGTGCAGTTTTAATACCTTTTGTGCGGCTGTTGGACCGAATGAGACAGTTAGAAGCATTATCCCAGTCGTGACGAACATTGTCAATGAAGACGTGATCGTAAATAATGCGGACGTTTGCGCCAGCATCTCTAAATGACTTTGTTGCTTCCCACAATTTTTTACGTATTATGTGTACGCGAGCTGTAAAATCCTCAGTAACGCGAACATTTGGGCCTTCGATGTTCCTGGCACTTTTCATAATCGCAACTTTGTCGTTGAAATCGAGGAGTTTAATAATAGGACGGCCTTCGCTACCTTTCCCTAAGCGATGGCATCTTTCGATTCGCGGGCATTCCATTTCAAGTTCATCTGTAATCAACTGTGACACCTTTGAAAGCAGTGACGCATTTGTTTCCTCGGGTTCTTTCGAAATGCCATGAAAAATAACGTTGTTTCTCCGGGATCGGTTTTCTAGGTCATCATTTTTTGCGGTAAGTTGTTCCACGATGGATTTCACTGAGTTAAGTTCTTGTTTTAGGGAACAGGTCCCCTCAGAAACAGCCGCTGATGCGGAGGTTAATTCAAGAGAAGCCACTCGAGATTCGAGGGCTTCTCTTGCCATCTCCGCTGCTGTACTTCTCTGGATAGCCTTTGTCTCGGCATAATGGCTCAGATAATCCGTCGCGACGATAACCCAGCGGTTCCCTGCAGTAGAAGTAGGTAGTGGGCCCAAAATGTTCATTCTTATCTGGTAGAATGGAGCTGTTGGGACCTGCACGGGCTGCAGGAGGCCAGCTGGTTTAGTCAGTGGTGACTTGCGTTGCTGGCAGTCGAGACAGGTACGAACGTGGTGTTTCACGGCTGTGGTTAGTCTCGGCCAGTAATACCTTTGCTGTACTCTGGCCAACGTTCTCATGTAACCCAAATGGCCAGAGGTCACCTCGTTGTGGCATGCTTTGAGTACTTCGGTACGAAGGGCTGCTGGTATGACGAGCAGATAGGCGGATCCTGTCGACGAAAAGTTTCTTTTGTAGAGTACTCCACCCCGTAAACAAAACAATGACAACACTCTTGCGAAAACTCTTGGCGCCTTCTGAGATCTGCCTTCCAAGTAGTTAATTAAGCCAAGCAACTCAGTGTCGTCACGTTGTTGCTGCGCAATGGCCGTCGTGTCGAGGACACTGAGAAATGCCGTTTCCTCCTCCTCAGGTAGGGTTGCCGTCTCAATGGGTGAACGGGATAGACAGTGAGCGTCCATATGTCGCTTGCCTGACTTGTGCACGACCATCATGTAAAACTCTTGCAGTTTTAGGCTCCAACGCGCTAATCTGCCGGTGGGATCTTTTAGATTAGTTAACCAGCAAAGGGAGTGATGGTCACTAATAAATTTGAAGTGCCGGCCATACAACTACGGGCGAAATTTCATTACTGCCCATACTACGGCGAGGCATACTTTCTCTGTTGTTGAATAGTTAGCCTATGCGCCTGTTAGCGTTCGGCTAGCGTAGGCGATCACTCTTTCTGTGTCCTCTTGCCGTTGCACAAGCACAGCCCCAAGACCTACATTGCTAGCGTCTGTGTGAAGCATCGTCGGGGCTTCTTCGTCGAAGTGGGCAAGCACCGGGGGTGTTTGAAGACGTTGACGCAGGTCATTAAAGGTAGCCTCCTGTTCTTTGCACTCAAAGGCAACATCGTCTCTTGTGAGACGAGTTAGTGGCGACGCGATGCGGGCGAAGTCTGCGATAAACCGGCGATAATAGGCACAAAGGCCCAGAAAGCGTCTGACAGCCTTCTTATTGGAGGGTACTGGGAAGTGTGCGACGGCGGCAATTTTTCCAGGATCGGGCCGGACGCCTGCGTTGCTGACGACGTGACCGAGAAACTGAAGTTCGTGAAATCAGAAATGACACTTTTCTGGTTTCAATGTCAGACCCGCGAACCGTATGGCACGTAAAACAACTTCCAGCCTTTTGAGATGCTCGTCAAAAGTGGTCGAAAACACTTTAACGTCGTCCAGATAGACTAGGCACGTCTTTCACTTCAATCCCGAAAGTACCGTGTCCTTAAGCCTTTGAAAAGTCGCGGGCGCGGAGCACAAACCAAAAGGCAAGACTTTTAATTCGTATAATCCATCTGGTGTCACAAAAGCTGTTTTCTCTCGGTCTTTTGGGTCTACCTCGATCTGCCAGTATCCACTCTTCAAGTCTATGGAAGAAAAGTAGCGAGCGTGCCGAAATCTCTCAAGGGAGTCATCAATACGTGGGAGTGGGTACACATCTTTTTTGGTCACCCGATTCGGCTTCCTGTAGTCCGCGCAAAAACGCAGGGTGCCATCGTTTTTCTTTACTAGCACTACAGGCGATGCCCTGGGGCTCTGTGACGGTTGAATGACGTCATCTGCAAGCATATTCGCGATTTCTTGTTGTATGGCTTCGCGTTCCTTTGAAGCTACACGAGAAAGATTCTGGTGGATAGGTCTCACCATGTCCTCGGTGATTATCCGGTGCTTTGTCAAAAGTGTTCGACCAACTCGTGATGTCGTTGAAAAGCAGTCGCGAAATTCGGCTAGCAGCTGAAGAAGTGTCGGTCGCTCGTCCTTTGACAGGGTGGTGCCAACGTCGAGAACGGGTTCTGGTTTTTGATTAGGCGCTTCGTCCAATACCGACAAACATAAACTGCCTCACATTTCTACAATATTTTCGCACGAAGCGACAGCTGTGCCCTTTGGAAGGTGCCAGCGCTCAGCACTAAAGTTCGTCAGAAGTAAATTCGTGCGTCCATCAGTGAGACGGACGATACCTCGTGTGACCGAAATGCCATGACTAAATAGCAGTGAACCAATTTGGTCGGCAATGCCTTCGCCATCAAACGCTTCGTGGCCTTACACCGAAACAAGAGTGCATGACAGGGGCGGGACGACCACGTCATCATCAATTATACGTAAAGTGTTATGCATTGCGTCTGAACAGTCAATTAAACCAGGGCTGTTGCGGAATGTAATTGAACGGTCCGGGATGTTGATGATGGCACCTTATTCTCTTAAGAAGTCCATCCCTATGATCAAGTCCTTGCAACATGCATGCGGTGAGGATGACGAACGTCGCCACGAAAGAAGAGCCACCGATGTCGAGTCTTGCTGTACACCTTCCGACAGGCATCAACAGCTGGCCACCTGCTGTCCTCAGGTGAGGTCCCATTCACGTAGTCTTCACTTTTTTGAGGCGTACGGCAAGGTTTTCACTTATGATAGAAAAGTCGGCGCCGGTGTCAACTAAGGCTGTTACTTGCTGTCCGTCTACCGAAACGGTAAGATCTGTGGTCACAGTTGCGTCAGTGTTACAACTTCCCGGCTTTTCGGCGTCCTTTGGTACAAGTAACGGAGCCTTTGTTTCGTTGCCTTGACGGCCTGCAACCTCACCCCCGGATGTCGCCGCCTTCAGTTTTCCCGGCGAGGACTCGGTGACCTCCTTCCAGTGACGTCGGCTGTAGTTCGGTGGCGCGACGAAGGTGAATAAGCCGAAGACGGAGAGCGTGGTCGACGTCCCAAACCTGCCTCGTAATCAGGCACACTGTCGTCATTATTGGCACGGCGGTTGTCAAAATGAGACTGATACAAGGGGGGTCCTTGAGAGTGAGCGTCCTGACGTGGTGCGTAGCCGTCGTTGGCGCGTCGATTGTCAGACCAGTGCCGAAGAGGTCGAAACATATTTACGCGATGCCACAGATGGCGGTAAATGTGGCCCACACCTCCGCAGGTAAAACAAAGCGGACGTGTATTTACAGTGCGCCAGGCGTCTGTTTTACGAAGCTGTGGACGCCACAACGGCTCGTAATGTGGCAAAAGCCGTGTCTCGTTGGGAGACGGATCTTGGTACGGCGACATTTCGTACGGTGGCACGACGGCAGGGCGCCGCGGTGTCTGTTCTTGCGGTGGCGACCAAGGAACGGCTGCCGATGGCTGGCGGTACGACGGCGCAACGGGCGGTGGGCGGCGAAGCGCGGCTGCGTAGCTCATAGGTAGCTGATCGTCAGTAGGATCAGCTGTTGAAAACGCTTGGTGTATTTCTTCGCGGACGACTTCAGCGACAGACGCCGTGGGTGGTTCCGTGACCAGATTCCACAGCTTCAGCAGCTTTTCGCGAACAATCTCTCTTAATAAATCGCGCAACGAGCTTTGATTGTCAGATTTCGTAGCAGCGACTAGAATCTGGGCCCTGCCGGACAAGTGATCGTATTGTCGGCATTGTAAGTGAAATGCCCGCTCGATAGCCGTAGCTTCTTTGATGAAGTATGTCATGGTGCTTGGCGGGTCCTACATAAGTCCGGTGAACAATTTCTCTTTAACGCCGCGCATGAGGTAGCGCAACTTTTTGTCGTCGGTCATGTGCGAGTCAGCTTTACAGAAGAGATGGGCCATGTCCTCAGCGAACATTGAGACCGTTTCATTGGGTTTCTGAACCCGTAGCTCGAGTAAATGCTGCGCAAGTTCACGCCTGTCGACATCGGCAAATGTGGCAATCATCCCTCTTTTAAAGCACTCCATGTTGACAAACTGCCTTCTTTGTTCTCGTACCAGGTTCGAGCGCTATCGTCGACATAAAAATAGGCGCGGGAAAGCCTTTGTTCAAGAGGCCACTGGTTGGTGTTGGCGACACGTTCATAGTGATGAAGCCAGTCCTCGACGTCTTCATGTGCTCCACCACCAAAGCGATCAGGCACCAGGGTGAAAAAAGGGTTACCTGAGATGGGGTTGGCAAACTACTTTCTCGTAGTAACTGTTATGGACTGGTGGTGGCCATTGGTAGATGTGAGCGGTGCCTCGTAGAGTGTTCCTGTGAGAGAGTGAACTCTGGTAGGAGGCCTCGCAAGCGACGACTGAAGCGATGCACGGGAGTGTCGACAAGTGCTTCTGGGCTGGATGAACGGCACCCCGTGGGAGTGTGGAGCATCAGGTGGGGTCGTGGACCAGCACCTCCACCAGTGTCGCAATACAACCCGAACAAAGCACAAGTACACGTTGAGGCAGCGAAAGGTTATCAACAGCTGAGCCGCAAGATATTCTTCTTCGTTCACCAGACAAGCCAGAGGCCCACTATCTGGTGTCCGCTAAATCCCCCCATCATCGTTTTTGTCCGCATGTGCACACGTGTTCATATATATATATATATATATATATATATATATATATATATATATATATATATATATATATATATATATATATATATATATATATATATATATATATATATATATATATATATATATATATATATTAAAATAGAGGTGTTGTACGTCGAGAAAGGTTCAGACGCAGCTTGGCAAAATGAGCTTTAACAGGCAGGTCTGGCTGAAATGGCGAACGGCGTGCGCGAGCTACTACTGCAGCCACCGATCATCGTCGTCTTCTTCATTGCCAGCAGAGCGTCCGTTATTCAGATTAATTAATTCATTACAATTACTCCCCGCGAAATAAGGAGCCATCCTGGCGACCTATGGACAAGTAAACACGGGAGGGTCGTAGCAGGGCTTAAGTCTCGAGACGTGGACAATTTCCTGGCCACGACGTTGGTCAGAAGATGGTTCCAGTGGCTCGATGAGATAATTCACCGGTGACGTTTTTTGTAGCACACGATATGGGCCGTGATACTTGGGGACCAACTTGGTAGAAAGGCCAGGTGTAGCCGAAGGGACATGCAGCCACACGAGTGAACCTGGATCGTAGGAAGTAGTGTTATTTGATGCGTCATGGTGGTGTTTTTGGCGTCCTTGGTCTTGAGTTGTGAATGATCTTGCTAGTTGGCGGCATTCTTCAGCGTATGTAGCGGCTTGAGACAAAGTCGTGGACTCTGAGGAGTCAGGTTTGTACGAAAGGATGGTGTCCATAGTGCAAGAAGGTTCGCGTCCGTAAAGGAGGAAAAAAGGAGAGAACCCAGTAGTGCTTTGAATGGCGGTATTATAAGCGAACGTGATAAACGGGAGCACTCGGTCCCAATTGGAGTGGTCTGACGAGATATACATAGACAGCATCTCACCAAGGGTGCGGTTGAAGCGCTCTGTCATTCCATTGGTCTGGGGATGATAGGCGCTTGTAGTGCGGTGAACGACGTGGCACTCACGCAGCAATGCTGTGATGACGTCTGACAAGAATACGCGACCACGATCACTCAGTAACTCCCGAGGTGCTCCATGCCGTAATACGATGTTGTGAAGAACGAAAGTCGCAACGTCCTTTGCTGTAGACGAGGGAAGGGATGAAGTTTCGGCATACCGCGTGAGATGGTCGACGGCAACTATGATCCAGCGGTTACCGTCAGCGGTGTTGGGAAGGGGACCGTAGATATCGATGCCGACGCGGTCGAATGGTCGGGAGGGGCATGGTAAGGGTAGCAAGGTACCGCTGGCGTGACAAGGGGGAGTTTTTCGTCTCTGGCACGTCGAGCAGGCCTGAACGTATTGTCGTATAAAACGGTACATGCCACGCCAGTAATATCGGAGACGTATGCGAGAATAAGTCTTCAAGAAACCTGCGTGGCCACATTGGGGGTCGTCATGAAACGTGGAACAAATTTCGGATCGCAGATGACGTGGAATCACGAGTAGCCACTGACGTCCACCGGGTGCGTAGTTGCGCCGGTACAGCACGTCGTCGCGAGTGGCGAAGTGCTCGACTTGCCGACGCAATGTGCGAGAAGGGGGGGAAGCCGTGTGCCCAGTCAGGATGTCTAGAATCGAAGCAACCCAAGGGTCCTTGCGTTGCTCAGATGGCATCTCGGCGATGGTGATGGCAGTGGCATCACAGGTTAGACTTTCGCAGCAGTCCGGGTCAGGGGGTAGCGGCGAACGGGATAGGGCGTCTGCGTCCGAATGTTTCCGGCCGGAGCGATAGACCACGCGAATATTATATTCTTGGAGGCGTAATGCCCATCGGGCGAGGCGACCGCTTGGATCCTTCAGTGACGACAACCAGCAGAGGGCGTGGTGGTCAGTCACGACGTCAAAAGGGCGCCCGTACACGTAAGGTCGAAATTTCTCTATCGCCCAAATAATGGCGAGACATTCCTTTTCAGTGACTGAATAGTTGGTTTCGGCTTTGTTAAGAGTTCGGCTTGCGTAGGCAACCACATACTCTTGGAAGCCGTCTTTCTTCTGTGCAAGAATAGCGCCTAGCCCGACACCACTAGCGTCGGTGTGGATCTCTGTGGGTGCCAATGGGTCGTAGTGTCGCAGAATAGGCGGCGACGTGAGGAGGCGGCGCAGTTCATTGAAAGAATCGTCACAGGTGGCAGACCAGGCGGAAAGGTCTCTAGAGCCGGCGAGGAGCTTGGTCAAAGGAGCGATGATCGTCGCGAAATTGCGGACGAAGCGCCGGAAGTAAGAGCAAAGGCCTATGAAGCTTCGGAGCTCTTTCATGGTGGTCGGTTTGGGAAACGCTGAAACGGCTGTAAGTTTGGCAGGGTCAGGAAGAATGCCGTCTTTTGAAACCACGTGGCCAAGGATCGTAAGCTTTCGAGCAGCGAAATGGCACTTCTTCAGATTCAGTTGCAGCCCCGCGGCAGAAATACACGCGAGGGCTTTCTCGAGGCGGGTTAAATGGGTTGCGAAATCGGTTGAAAAAACGACAATGTCATCTAAATAACAAAGGCAAACGTTCCATTTGAGGCCTCGAAGGATAGAGTCCATCATCCGCTCGAAAGTAGCTGGTGCGTTGCAGAGGCCGAAGGGCATGACTGTGAATTCGTAAAGCCCGTCGGGCGTGATGAAAGCAGTTTTTTCACGATCGGCCTCTGCCATGGGTACCTGCCAGTATCCAGAGCGCAGATCTAAAGAAGAGAAAAATTCGGCTCCCTGTAGGCAGTCCAAGGCATCGTCAATGCGTGGCAGCGGATAGACATCCTTGCGCGTGATTCGGTTGAGACGCCGGTAGTCCACGCAAAACCTGATGGATCCGTCCTTCTTCTTCACCAACACAACTGGAGAGGCCCAGGGACTGCTTGACGGTTCGATTATGCCACGTGTCAGCATGTCGTCAACCTGTTCATTGATGGCACGGCGTTCGGTAGTCGACACACGATATGGACGCTGCCGTATTGGCGTCTCTTGACCGGTATTTATACGGTGAACGACAGATGACGCTCGACCTAAGGAAGGCTGATTGTCGTCAAACGAGGCTCGAAAACGCTGTAGGAGCTTGATCAGCTGTTCCTGCTGCCCAGGGGTGAGGTTACAATCAATGGACTTGCGGAATACATCTATAGGTTCATTAGCGTCCGTTGCGGGTGTAATGGCACAAGTCGGTAAAAATGGCTTGTCTGGATAGATCGGGTCTTCGAAAATACAATTTAAGGTCTCGAGGCTTCCCAGGCACTCGCCGCGTAGCAGGATGTACGGACATGCAGAAACGTTGCACGCATAAAGTACCGCCGAACCATTGGAAAAGTTGATGACGGCAAACGGGAGGACGATGGTTCGGTGTTGCACACTAGCTATAGTTGGCTGGAACAGGAGCGTCGAGTTAGTGGCAGCAGGGGAAAACACAGGCACTAGGACGGCGGACAACGGCGCGATGCGGACGTCAGCTGCGGCAAACACTTTGGAGGGACTGTGGTGGTCGATATCAAGGAACGGATTCGTCAACGTGAGTTCAGCACGAGCGCAGTCGACGAGGGCCTGATGGGTAGAAAGGAAATCCCATCCTAGTATGGCGTCGTAAGATGAACGTGGGAGAACAACAAAGGTGACGGCGTACCAAACATCTTGAATAAAAACGCGTGCTGTGCACTGAGCTGTCGGTGCGATAAAATGGGAGATGGCTGTACACAGAGCAAGATTCGTAAGCGGCGTTGTAACTTTTCTCAAATCGCGACACAGTTTTTCACTAATTACAGAAACGACGGCGCCTGTGTCGACAAGTGCACGTACAGCAACACCTTCTACTAGCACATCAATTTCGTTGGTCGGACAAAGAGGAGGTCTTAGAAAGTTCGACGACGACGCAGTTCTTGCCTCCGGAACTGCGGCTGTCAGTTTTCCTCTCGAGCGGGGCTCGTGCGCCGAAGCATCGGGGAGACCGATCGGCGACGGGGCGGTAATGACCGGCGAGAATCGACAGGGCGTCGTGGGGACAATGAGTCGGTAATAGGAGAAGATGGTCGCCGGGGATTCTGGGCCGCCTGGTAATTTGCAGAATTCCCGTGGTCTGGAGGCTGGAAGTTACGACGGCGACAGTAGCGTGCTATATGTCCCAAGAAACCGCATGCGAAACATATGGGCCGATTATCCGAGGTGCGCCATGGGTTAACGACAGAAGGTGCAGGGGGCGAAACGGGATGGGGTGCCGTGTATGTAGGCAGCGTCGTAGGGTAGGAGGACCCGGTGGCCCTGTATGCGCCAGAGACAGGTGGGGCTGGGGGTCTAGCAACGACGGCAGCGTAGGTCAGCGGCGTAGGGACAGATGGCGATGGAGGCAGTGCCTGCGTGACCTGTGTCTCAATGACCTGGCGTAGACGTGGGTCTAACGATGTCACTGGCGCGGATGCTTCGGCCACAAGAGAAAGCTGACGCGCAACTTCTTCACGAATGAACTGTTTGATGTGGGGCAGTAAGACGGTGTGATCAGCAGCGACATCGTGCACGAGGGCGGAAACTTCAGCCGTATCTTCAGCGGCCCTGCGCGTCGAGACACGCTGCTTACGCAACTCGTCGTACTCCTGACAGAGCTGGACAACATCGGTGATGGTCTGTGGATTCCGAGCGACGAGCATCTGGAAGGTATCGTCGTCAACTCCTTTGATGATTTGCTTGATTTTGTCGCGTTCGGTTAGAGATTCATCGACGCGCTTGCAAAGAGACAAGACATCTTCAATGTAACTTGTAAAGGTCTCGTCCCTGCGCTGGATTCGACTACGGAGACGCTGTTCCGCGCGAAGCCGGCGCACGGCGGGACGACCGAAGACCGCGGCGAAGGTGGTCTTGAAGGCGGACCAGTTGGTGATTTCGCCTTCGTGGTTCTTGAACCAGAGGCTGGCCACATCATCGAGGTAAAAGCGCACGTTTGTGAGCTGGTCGCAGGCGTTCCACTTGTTGGAAGCGCTTACGATTTCGTACTCGACGAGCCAGTCCTCGACGTCTTGTTCGTCGTTGCTGCGAAAAATTGGTGGGTCGCGTTGCCGAGGCACGCCAGTACAGTAGACTGTCGTTGGTAAGGCAGCTTGAGAAGGGCCAGGAGCAGTCATGGTGAACGGTGAGGGTAGCGTCTGATTGCGAAGTTCCAGGTTGATGGGAACCCCGGCTCCTCCACCACTTAAAATAGAGGTGTTGTACGTCGAGAAAGGTTCAGACGCAGCTTGGCAAAATGAGCTTTAACAGGCAGGTCTGGCTAAAATGGCGAACGGCGTGCGCGAGCTACTACTGCAGCCACCGATCATCGTCGTCTTCTTCATTGCCAGCAGAGCGTCCGTTATTCAGATTAATTAATTCATTACAATATATATATATATATATATATATATATATATATATATATATATATATATATATATATATATATATATATATATATATATATATATATATATATATATATATATATATATATACTGAAGAAGTTTTTCCAATGGGCCAACCGTACTTGGGAAGAGAATAAACACGAATTAGCGGTTGTCTTATTTTATTACCAATGGTTTCGACGGGTGGACCGGTTTTCGTCAGGGTTTGCGAACAAGTGGTGGGGGTGGTAGAGGTTAGAAGAGGAGAAAGGCACCTAATTTCTGCAACCCTGTCGGGAGCACGGCGCAGTGCCTATTTTGCGAACAAGTGCGCCACTATGCGAGCATGCCGCATTGCCATTGTGGTGCCAGAAGGAAACGGGAGAGAGCAACGAATTCGTGGTGTTTTACAGTGGGGACATATGCTGTGCCGAACAGTTTCTTCTTCATCTCATTTGCTGGAGCAAACCAAAAAGAAAAAAAGGAAAAAAGAAAAAAGAAAAAAAAGAAAAAGGGGTAGGAAGAGAAAGAAAGAGGGAGGTAGGGTGGCTTCCGCGATGCGTCTATGAAGGTCACACAGGGACATTAGAGAGTTATAGTATACCGGGCTTACCGTGATACCGGGCGTACCGTGATACCGGAATCGTAGTGCGCACGTGCAGATACGTACGTTACGCGTACCGCTTAACGTACGCGCGGTATTTTTCAGATTTAAGGTAGCGTAGGTGACGTAGTGTACGTAAACATGGCGGCGCTCTCGGACGCCCGCTTCGAAGTGATTTTGGCGTAGTTGTTGAAAGATTCACCTTGTTCGCAGCAAACGACTGCTCAAAGTGGCTTCGCTTGCCTTCAGTTAGCTTCGATGACTGAGTATTACGGATAAGTTGGCGTAGTTTTTGAGATAGCTTCCCATTACGAACGCGCCTAGGCCTAACTACAAGATCAATGTAAACGAATCACGTGGTTCTTATTTATTTACTTTTATTATCACAAAAATACACTTATAACAATGCTTCGCACGGTGGCATAGGCAAACATTCTTGTTTTTTTTTCATTTTCACTGTTTAACTTATTAACTATCTAATAGTAGGTAGCCCCACCATTCCACTTAGGGGCACGTAAACCACGTAAGTGCTATTTCGCTAAACTATAAGACGCGGCCTACAACGAACCTTTGCTGCACGGTAGCGCCATTCCCTTAACCTACGCTATCACGCTAACTGTAAACCATAACTGTCTATTGTGGGTCAGCTTAGGTGGCAGGCAATTACCTGTAGCAAGACGAGGGACTCCGGCAGAGAGAGTGCCTGATTCGGCCCCTTCTGTGGTCAGCCAGAAAAAGGAAAGGAGAAACACGTGCTTCGTTTTCACTTAAACTATACTGACATATTCCATATGAGGGGGGGAGGGGGGGGCTGATTTTGGGGCAAAGATGGTGAAAGCACAAAAGGCGGTTTGGAAAGTAAAGCTGACAACAAGGGCGGGAAGGCACACGTTGTCAATATGACTGTGTGCGTGTCTACAGCCCCTTTGTACCACTCCCCGAAGCGCCTAGGGTTGAAATCCACTGGTGCTGGTTGGGGTATCCCACTTGCAGATAATAAGGCAAACATAACTTAAACAGAATGGCAAAGAAAATATAAAGAAATGTGAAGAGTGAAAATGAAACAAATAATAAAAAAACATAATTGGAATGGGTGTGTGACGTAGTGTCAGGTTTGAGCCCAGGACCACTCAGCAAGGAACTGAATCGAACCACGAGCGCACAGACACACACACGAGAATATATTTACAGAGAACGTAAATATGAACGTAACACTCAAAGTAGTAGAAACACGCAATCTATAGCTGTACTCAATGTCTCTCTAAATTAGAAAAGTCTCGCCGTGTTTTGATGCGGCTTGCGGGTCGCCGGCGCCGATCGCTCGTGGGCTGTGCGCCGTCTGGCTCGTTACCGTCCTCAACGGGCGTCGGACCACGCCGTTACACGGCCTTCTGCCGCAGCAGCAGCACTCGGTAGCTGATTGGTAGCTCCGCAGCAGCTCTCCGCCACCACGGTCGTCTCAGGAGCGCACCAGGGTCGCGCCAGCCACCCGGAACGGCAGCAGGAACATCAGGCCCGCAGCAACCAAAAGCCACAGCCACTCTGGACGGCAGCCAGCACCGCGGAACCTCGCCTGGTCCCTGCGCCAGTCGCCCAGCCGGAGTACAGGCCTCGTTCACAGGAGCTGTCCGGAACGGCAGCCAGAACAGCAGTGGATCGCCTGGTCCCTAGGCGAGTCACCCAGCCGGAGTCCAGGAACGGTAGAGCACCTAGATGCCGTTGTCTAGTTCACCGGACCGGACGTCCAGCCGAGAACTGACTCCTTGCACGCGCTGCCTCGAACCACCACACGCACCACGCGCACACTTCGTTTTCCTCTTCGTCCCCGCACGGCGAACACTGAATTATTTTTTCCGCACCTCTGTGTCATGACAACCCCCCATTTAAGAAAGTTGTTTACAACTTTTATGGCGTGAGGAAGAGGTGGAAAAAATGTCACAATGTTCTAGATAATTCACTAAAGGTCCAGTTGCACGTCCACAGCACTTCAGAAGTTTACATAACATAGTGCAATACATTCCCATTACACGCGGCTCAGGTAATCTGCTCCGACATTATCCGACTCTTTGATGTAAGAGACTGAAAATGAGTACTCTTGAAAGAGTAGGCTTCATCGCAAAACTCGATTGTTCAGGTGCTTAGCGGATTGCAAGTATTGCAAACGCTGGTGGTCAGAGTGTATGACAAATTGTTTGCCGTACAAATACAAATGGAATTTTTTCACCGCCGAGACAAGTGCCAATCATTCCCGTTCGATGGTGCAATACCGGGTTTCTCGAGGCAATAGGTTGCGGCTCGCGTAGGCAACAGGATGCAAAACCTCGTCCTCTTCTACCTGGAGCAGTATGGCACCAAGGCTAGTGGTCGAGGCGTTGGTGCGGAGAACAAATTCCTTTGTCATGTTGAGTGCTTGTAGAATGGGAGTATCTCCAAGCTTGCTCTTCAAAATGGTGAAAGCTTCTTCCTGAGAAGGTCCCCACGCGATGGTATTGCTCCGCCCTTTCCGTGTGAGGTCGGTCAAAGGCTTGGTGATCTCGGCGTAGTTTGCGATAAATGTCCTGTTATAACCCGTTAGACCCAGAAAAAACTCCAGGGCTCTCTTCGTCTTTGGCCTTGTAGTTGCGAGTATCTTATCAAGGGTTTTCAGGAGAGGTTCAACTTTACCGTCTACGATTCGATGGCCAAGAAAACAGAGGGTTTGCTCTCCTATCTCACACTTATTTGGCTTGATGGTTAAATTGGCGCGTTGTATTCGGTCAAATACACGCCGTAGAGTGACCAAATGTTCAGGCCACGTGTTTGTAGCAATGACTACATCGCCAAAATAGTGATAAACATTTTGTAGATCACCTAGAACAGCTCGCAGGAGGTGTGCAAAAACAGCTGGAGCTGTCTTTATGCCAAAGGGCATGAACACAAACTGGTATAGTCCAGATATATTGGAAAAGGCTGTTTTTTTCGGCTGTCCACAGCCATGGGCTTTTGTCAGTAGCCCTTGGTGAGTCAAATTCTGAGAAGAATTTGAATTGACCAGAAAGGACAAGAACCACGTCTATACGCGGTATTGGTTCACCGTTCGCAATCAAGATCTTATTTAGCTCTCTGAAGCCGATGCATAAACGAAGCGTGTTGTCAGGTTTTTGACAACTAC
This sequence comes from Rhipicephalus microplus, assembly GCF_043290135.1. Taxonomy (NCBI): domain Eukaryota; kingdom Metazoa; phylum Arthropoda; class Arachnida; order Ixodida; family Ixodidae; genus Rhipicephalus; species Rhipicephalus microplus. Next base: position 41,274,447 of record NC_134701.1, read on the forward strand.
GATGGGAGCATGGTATGGTGACTGCGACCTTTCAATTATGGCCAACTTTAGCATTTTTTGGACTTCTTTCTTGATACTTTCCCACAGAGCTAGTGGGATGGGATACTGCGGAACATGTATAGGTTTATCGGATGTCAAGCGTAGTGAGCAATCTACTAGGTCAGTCTTTCCTGGAAGGTCCGAAAAGATTATCTCAAATTCTTTGAATAAATCAAGCAAATCAGAACGCTGTTCAATGCTCAGATTCTCTGATAATTTCACATCAACCGCAGTCTGTGTGCGAAATAAGCTATGGTAAGGAATCTTAAGTGAGCTTTCTTCGCTTGACATTTCCTTGTTTGTTTCCGGTGGCCCTTCAACTCCGGTTATGACCAACACCTGCTGCACTGGTAAAGGTTCGCGTTCCTCGCAGTTTCTGAGCATGTTGATGTGGAAATTTTACTTTTTCCACTTATCGCGAGAACGTAGTCGATCTCATTCTTGCGCTCGACGAATTCAAATGGACCTTTCCATTGCATGAGTAGTTTGTTGGTATCTGTCGGCAAAAGAAGTAACACTTTATCCCCGACGTTTAGCTTTCGAGGACGGCTTTTGCGGTCGTAGTAAGTCTTTTAATTTGCGCGTGCTCTTTCCAATTCGTCAAGCGCAAGTTTGCATGTCTCTTCTAGGCGGTTTCAAAGATCGACCAAGTAGGTATAGGTAGTGCGAATTTCACCGTCAATGTCTTCATTGATCCACAGCGCCTTCAGCACCGTCAGTGGTCCTCGCACATGACGACCGTGATTTAGCTGAAAAAACGAGAAGCCCAAGCTCGCTTGCGGCACTTCTCTGTATGCGAAAAGGAGTGGGGCGAGGTACCTGTCCCAGGATTGTGGTTTTTCCTGGCACATTCTCATGAGCATCATCTTCAGCGTTCCATTAAACTTCTCAACGAGCCCATTCGCCATGGCATGGTAGGGGGTCGTTCAAAGAAACTTGATGGCAAGACGCAAGACGCCTGGGAAAGTTTACTTCTTTATTTATTTATTTGTTTATTTATTTATATATTTGTTTGATTGTGAAGAAGAAGCTGTGCCTGCAGCGAGCAGCATCGCCAACGCCCGGCTCGCTCGACTCGTGCTTCGGTCCGTTGCTGTGCCGATCACTGGATGCTTCTTCACGCTGTCTCGTCGCTGTCTTTAACGACTGATAAACCTCCTCACATTTGGTGGAAGGTGCTGTTAATCCCCGTTGCTACACCCTGGAGCTTCGAAGCCGCACGCTACCACCTGTCATGACTGCCAACGCCACTACATCGACGCCTTCGCTCCAGTTTAACTGCCCTGGCCATCCTACGCTACAAGAGCCGGAGGTCTTCAGCGGTGCGGATGGGACCAACGTCGAAGACTGGCTCGAGCACTACGAACTGGTGAGCGCCAACAATAAGTGGGATGAAGCCGACAAGCTGGGCCACGTGATATTTTATCTCACTGGCGTCGCCGAATTGTGGTTTAATAACCACAAACACAACATCCCCACATGGAGCGTCTTCAAGACGTCGTGTGCTGAAGTGTTCGGTCGGCCGGCTGTCCGCAAGCAGAGGGCAGAACAGCGCTTGCACGTCCGCTCTCAGCAGACTGGCGAGACCTTTACCAGCTATATTGAGGACGTCGTCGACCTTTCTCGACGTGTGAATGACACCAAGCCCGAATCTGACAAGATCAAAAACATCCTGAAGGGCATCGACGACGGCGCATTTCAAATGCTCTTGGCAAGGAATCCAAGCACAGTTTCTGAAGTCGTCAGCTTGTGTCAGAGCTACGACGAGTTGAAAAAGCAACGCACTCTGACTAGGCAGCCTCAGCCTGGTGGTGAGTCGCTGTCCAGTTTCGACTCCATGCCCGACAATTCACCATTGCTTCAGCAATTCCGAGCCTTCGTCCGTGAGGAAGTTGCCCGCCAACTTTCCCTAGTGCCCTTTACTCACGAGACCACCACCCGTCTACCTGCCCCACTTCGCTCTGCTATATCGGAAGAGGTTGCACAATCTGTTCCTCTTGCGCACTACGAGCCACCTCTATCTAGCCGTTGTCACTGCCCGGGTGTCGCACAGCCGGTAGGCGCTCCTGTCACCTATCCGCCAGCCGTTCAGCCTGTGGCCGCGCCCCTAACCTATGCAACGCAGCCTGTGGCTCCTCCTGTCCTTTTCGCAAGAGATGCAGCCCGTAGCCGCGCCGCTCACATATGCAGACGCTGTACGTAGGCTCCCGCAACCACCCTACACCACGCGCTCACAGCCCGCACACCCGGCTGCTTATACTGCACCTTGGGCGGCAGCACCAGTCGCCAATCCCTGGAGGACGCCCGATAACCGACCGATTTGCTACGCTTGCTTCACTCCCGGACACGTTGCTCGCTACTGCCGCCGTCGACCTCAGACGTTCGGCAACTATGCCCGGTCGTCGCATCCCGGCAGCCAACCCTCCGTCCCATACGGGCCGGTCTTGCCACCTCGCTATGCGCCTACTGACCACCTTGGCTTCCAGCCGCAACGCGCACCCTCTCCTCGTCGGCGATCGCCCTCCCCCATGCGTCGCCGGCCCGGACCCTCCGACCAGGAAAACTAAGCAACGCAGTTCAAGAGGCAAGAACTGCGCCGTTTTCGAACTGTCTAAGCCCTCGCTCCTCTCCTGCTAACGTGGTCGCAGTAACTGTTGAAGGTTATTGTACTTTCGCCCTTGTGGACACTGGCGCCGCTGTTTCTGTTATGGCCGCTAATCTCTGCCGTTTATTACGCAAAGTAACGACGCCGCTTTCGGGACTGTCGCTTCACACCGCAAGCGCACAGCAAGTAACGCCTCTCACAGCCTGCACTGCAAGAGTCTCCATCGAAGGCATTCTTTACATCGTGGAGTTTATTGTTCTTCCTGTCTGTTCGCATGACGTAATCCTCGGGCGGGACTTCCTATCCCGCCATAATGCCGTCATAGACTGCGCACGCGCCGAAGTTGAGTTTTCACCCTTGTGTGATGTCCCATTACTGGACGCTCCTCATCAGCCGCCGAAGTTGCTCGTTCATGAAGATACCGATATTCCGCCTGGAAATTGTGCCCTTGTTCCCGTTTCATGCAACGCCTACACTGATGCTACAGTTCTTTTTATGCCTTCTGATATCTTCAAATGTGGTCGAGCTTTGCCGCTGCCTTTCGCAACAATTGACCTTGCCGCCGGAAGAAGCAACATGTTTGTAAGCAATCCGCTTTCCACACCTGTCACATTGCTTGCGGGGAAATGTCTCGGCCGCGTGCAGGATCTCGACCCTTCGTTTTTGTTTGATGTCCCGGACGACTACTGCGACCACCCAAAAGCACTGTCGGCACTCGGGGAGTCGTCCAATGATACGTTTTCCAGCCCCATCGCCGACACTCTCACTCCCACCGAACATGCCGACCTGCTGGATCTTCTGCATGAGTTCAGGAGTTCGTTCGATGTGTCGCAACCTCAACTGGGCCGCACATCACAAGTCAAACATCATGTTGACACCGGACTATACCAACCACTGCGTCAAAGACGATACCGTGTCTCCGCTGAAGAGCGCCGCGTCATCAACGATCAAGTCGAAGATATGCTTCGTAGAGACGTCATTCGACCATCTCACAGTTCCTGGGCGTCTCCCGTCGTCCTGGTGCGTAAGAAAGACGGATCTATCCGATTTTGCGTGGACTATCGTCGTTTGAATAAGATAACCCGCAAGGACGTCTATCCTTTGCCGCGCATTGATGACGCCATTGACACCCTTCACGGAGCGTAATTTTTGTCGTCGCTAGATTTGCGGTCTGGCTACTGGCAGGTCCCAATGGCAGAAGCCGATCGCCAAAAACGGCATTTATTACACCAGACAGACTATATGAATTTAACGTCATGCCCTTTGGGCTTAGTAACGCGCCTGCCACGTTTGAACGTCTTATGGATAATACGCCACGTGGCCTCAAATGGAATATGTGCCTCTGTTACTTCGACGATGTCGTGGTTTTCTCCCATGACTTTCCTACGCACCTCCTTCGCCTCAGGCACGTTCTGAGTTGTCTGACCAACGCTGGTCTGCAGCTTAACCTGAAAAAATGCCGCTTCGCTGCACGCGAGGTCGTCATTTTAGGCCACATCGTGTCCAAGCACGGCGTATTACCAGACCCAGCAAAACTTCGAGCAGTCGCAGAATTTCCCAAGCCGACGACCATGAAAAACTTCGCAGTTTTGTAGGCCTATGCTCCTATTTCCGGCGCTTTGTTCGCAATTTTGCATCTATCATGTCGCCGTTAACCCAGCTTTTTCGCGGTGACGTGAACCTCACCTCCTGGTCCCCTGCGTGTGATGTTGCCTTCACTACTCTGCGCCGTCTGCTCACTTCCCCACCTATTCTTCGCCACTTCGACCCGACGGCTCCTACCGAAGTGCACACCGACGCCAGCGGCGTCGGGCTAGGCGCGGTCCTCGCTCAACGAAAGCCCGGCTATTCAGAATACGTTGTAGCCTACGCTAGCCGCACTCTGACGAAAGCCGAAACTAATTACAGCGTGACAGAAAAAGAGTGTTTGGCTCTGGTGTGGGCGCTTGGAAAGTTCCGGCCGTACCTATACGGCCGCCCGTTCGATCTAGTAACTGATCACCACGCGCTTTGCTGGCTCTCCACGTTGAAAGACCCTTCTGGCCGCCTTGCGCGATGGGCACTTCGCATCCAGGAGTACGACATTCGCGTCCTATACCGCTGCGGACGCAAACACTCTGACGCTGATGCCCTGTCCCGCTCACCCTTACCACCAGATCAGACGTGCGGAAACACTTGCCTCCAGACCTTGTCATCGCTAAATCTCGACTCGATCGCCACCGAACAACGTCGTGACCCGTGAATCGCCTCTGTTATCGAATATTTATCTGGCACGCCCCACCTTCCAGTATCTCGATCCCTCCGACGTCAAGCTTTCCATTTCGCCATCCGCGATCAACTTCTCCACGCACTTTACGATCGCAAGTATGCGCCTCCCTTCACGACGATCCGCAATGTGGCCACGCCGGAGTGTTCAAAACATATGAACACCTTCGCCATCGCTTTTACTGGCGCGGCATGTACAATTTTGTACGTAAGTTTGTGCAGTGCTGTCCTGACGGCCAGCGACGTAAATCAACACTGCCACGTGCGACTGGCGTATTGCAGCCGCTTCCATGCCCTGCCAAGCCATTTGATCGCGTCGGCGTTGACCTCTATGGTCCCCTTCCCTTGACACCAGATGGTAATCGGTGGATTATAGTGGTGGTTGACCACCTGACACGCTACGCCGAAACAGCCGCTTTGCCGAGCGCTACAGCTCAGGATGTCGCCTCTTTCATTTTGCAACGCTTTATCCTTCGACATGGTGCACCTCGAGAGCTCCTTAGTGACAGAGGCCGCGCTTTCCTTTCCGAGGTCGTCGAAACTCTGCTTTCGGAATGCCACGTCATTCATCGGAAAACGACAGCATACCAACCGCAGACTAATGGGCTAACGGAACGGTTCAACGGCACGCTAGGTGATATGCTCTCAATGTAGGTGGCATCTGATCATAGCAACTGGGACCGTGTTCTCTCATACGTCACGTTCGCATATAACACCGCAATACAAACCACCACGGGATTCTCACCTTTCTTTCTTCTTTACGGATGTGAGCCTTCCCATACAATTGATACCCTACTTCCTTACCGTCCTGATGCTTCCGAGTGTCCACCTATCTCCGATGCTGCTAGACAAGCAGAAGAGTGCCGCCAGCTCGCCCGTGCGTTCACCTCGGAAGAGCAACAACGACAGAAAGAAAGCCGTAGCACCTCTCTTCCGGATCCCAGCTATGCCCCAGGGTCTCTTGTGTGGCTTGCCATCCCATACCAAACACCGGGACTCTCCTCGAAACTTGTCCCCCGGAACGAGGGGCCTTACACCGTTTTGGAGAAAACCTCTCCGGTTAATTTCCTAATTGAACCAGTTTCCCGATCGGACGACATGCGTCGGCGTGCACGTGACATCGTCCGTGTTTCCCGACTGAAACCGTACCATGAGCCTTTGCCTGAAACTTCTTAAGTCGCCAGGATGGCTCCTTTTTCAGCGGGGGCGATTGTGAAGAAGAAGATGTGCCTGCAGCGAGCAGCATCGCCAACGCCCGGCTCGCTCGATGCGTGCTTCGGTCCGTTGCTGTGCCGATCGCTGGACGCTTCTTCACGCTGTCTCGTCGCTGTCTTTAACGACTAATAAACCTCCTCACAATTTATTTATTTATTTATGATACCTCAAAGGCCTCTAAAGGAAGGGGCTTTACATGAGGGGTGGGCATATCTAGAACAAATTGCTCCTATATATTGCGTTTCAAGATGGCTTGGTCGGAATGAAGCACTGCCTTGGTGGGAAGGTCATTCCTGACCCTGGATGTCTGGTTGAAGAATGAGGAGGCATGGGAGACAGTGTGGGCTTGAGGGGGGTATACGGTCTTTTCGTGGTTGGTCCGGCTTGAGTGTCGGTGTGCGGGAGCAATGAGATCGGCTTGGGGTGACTTGTGAAAGAACTTATGTAAGAGAGAAAGGCGGGTGACCCGATGGCGTGATACAAGGCTGGGAAGGTTGGCTTGGGATTTGAGTTTCCATGAGCTACAGTTGTAGGAATAGTCCGAAAAAATGAAACGTACAGCACGATTTTGTACTGCTTCAAGCATGTTAATGTGAATATGTTGGTATGGGTCCCACAGGGTGCGTGCATATTCGAGCTTCAGCCTTACTAAGCAGCAGTACATTAGAAGTTTGACTGAGGGGGGTGCTAATCGAATATTACGCCGCAGGAAACCAAGAACGCGATTAGCAGAATTTATTATGCGCTTTATGTGGGTGTGCCATGATATTTCACAAGTGAGGTTAATTCCTAAATACTTGTAGGTGTTAACAGTGGATATTTAAGAACCACTTAATATATAATCGCGAGCCGGGTACGACTTCTTTCGATGAAAAGTGAGAAGGGAGGTTTTCGATGAGTTTAATGACATAAGCCACTTGTGGCGCCAATCTTCAACTTCCCGGAAGAAATGTTAGTTGGAAGATCGTTAATGTATATGAAAAAGAGCAGGGTTCCAAGGATCGTTTCTTGAGGATTGTAGGGATAAAACATCGTTAATATTGTTAATAGGGCGGTGTAGCACGCAGTCGTTTGCAAACAATCGTATCCCGGAAGATATGTTAGTTGGAAGATCGTTAATGTATATGAGAAAGAGCAGGGGTCCAAGGACCGTTCCCTGAGGAACCCCGGATGTAACATGTGTGAGAGAAGAGAAGCGTTCGTTAACGTAGACGAATTGCTGACGGTTACAGAGAAAATCATGTATCCAGTGAAAAACAAGATGATGAAGGTTTAGGCGAGACAGCTTTAGGAATAGGTGGTTATCGGGTACTTTATCAAAAGCTTTTTCAAAGTCCAAAAATAGTGCGTCAACGGGAGTGTTAGTATCAAGGCTGGAACTGATGTCAATAATGAAGAGAGCCAGTTGAGTGTCGCAGGAAAGGCCCTTCTGGAAGCCATGCTGACTGGGATGAAAGAAATTAACCGAGCTAAGGAACTTCGCAATATGTGAATGAAGAATGTGCTCCATTAATTTGGAGCACATACTCTTTAAGGAGATGGGACGATAGTTTCTCGGTGACGCTGGTTTACCTTTTAGGCACTAGGATGACCTTTCGCACCTTTCAGTCATGTGGTAGGGTACCAGTAGAAAGCGATTGCTGAAATATTTATTTATTTATTTATTCAATACTGCAGACCCGAGGTCCAAGCAGGGTGGTAATAAACATACAAATAAATTGCGAAACGAAACAATAAAGGGCGAAGAAGGTTGTTTGGTAGGTTAGTTCATTCATCACATGTGTTAGTAAGACAGTTCCATTCACATATGATTATTGGAAAGTACGAATACTTCAGTAGGCCTGTGTGAGCAAAATATGGGATCAAGGCCTTCGGGTGGTGGTGTAGGGTGGGCCGGCTACTAAGGGGTGTCAAATACGGGGATGGGTCTAGAGCTATTTTTTGTTCAAAAGTTGATCAGCTATTTTTTGTTCAAAAGTTGATCAGCTATTTTTTGTTCAAAAGTGCAAGAGAGAATGACACTGGTGATTTGCTTTGTACTTTTTAGTATTTTGGTGTTGAGTCCGTCTATGCCAGCTGATGATGTCATCTTTAGGCTGTCGATTAAGGCAGCGATACCAGCAGCTTCAAAGGTGATTTCTTGCATTGCCGGATATTCAATCGGGGACAGGTAGGGAAATTCGCTATCAGGCTCTTTGGTGAATACCGAGCAAAAAACATTGTTCAACACGCGTGCGGCATCATGTAGTGGAATGGGTTGACCATTTTCGTCACAGAGTGATAACATTTTAGATGCGCTAGGGTTGATAAATTTCCTGAACTGCTTGGGGTTAGTGTTTAGCATGTTCGGTAACTTTGAAGCAAAGAAGTAGCGTTTGCATTTCGTGGCAAGTGAATCGAACAGTTTTTCAGTGGCGCGGTATTCTTTCCACGCTTGCACAGTGTTTGATAACTTAACAGACCGGTAATGCCGCTTTTTGTTTTTTAGGCGCTTTAGTGCCACACTAAACCATGGTGTTTGTGATCGCTCTGTTACCATTACGGTGGGGTTGTAAGAGCGAATGAGATTGTGTAATTTGTTTTTGAAAAGACACCAGTTTGTTTCGTCTGGACGTTGTGAAAAGTCTTCACAAAACGAGCTGTAGAATGCTGCGAGTTCCTTGTTAATGGCCACGTAGTTGCCTTTATCATAAGGTGTTAGTTTTTTCTTCACGCTGCTTGATCTTGGGGAGTGAAACTGTAGTGTAGCATATATTATAACGTGGTCCCTTAGCCCAGCCAGCTACGAGACGGATAAAAACTTTTCTGGGTGCGATGTTAGCAAAAGGTCGAAGATACTTGATGACTGAGCAGTTTCTCTCGTAGGGGTGTAAACGAGTTGTGAAAGTCCGAATGTTTTGCAGGAATTAACGAAATCACTTTCCGCAATATATTCGGACAAAGTTAACGGCAAATAAGGCCAGGTTATTCCGCAGAAGTTGAAGTCTCCAAGTAGTATAATTGGGACATTGGGATAAGAGCCACAAAGTGAATTCAAAACGTCATGATACTCAGCAACAAACGACTGGTCTCCGTCAGGTGGGCGGTAGCACACACCGATAATGGCGGGGGAATAAAGTGCTTTGCAGGATACAAACAGTACTTCTAAGTTAGTGGAAATTTCTATGACATTACATAACAACCTGCTGTGAGCCGCTATGAGCACACCACCTCCCCACCTACCGATGCAGTCGCAACGAAAGACTTCAAAACTAGGGAAATATAGTGCCAACTCATCATCAGAAATTGAGTCATTCAACCACGTTTCGGTTAGTACGATGAAATCGCATTCTGTAGTTTCTTTTATGTGTAGTAATTGGTCTCGTTTAGGTATGAGACTTCCTGCATTGGTGTAAATGAGCTGAACGGGAGAAGTGTTAGCAGCAGAACGTGAGGGAGTGCAAGGCCCCCGTGATTCCGAAACGTGCTCGGAACACTGCCGATCGTGACGTGAACTCAGTGTTAGCTACGATGATCGCGGGATGACGCTTTCCAAGATTTCGCCGCACACGTACGTGACGCCAACGATGACTAGCTTGTTGTAACGAAGTTTTATCGGTTTATTTTTTGCTTTGGCAAACTCCGCCAATTTTTTCGTGTGAGGCGTGTGCCCAGTGAAAAATCTTCGCTGATGCTGTATGGATACCCTCGGAGGTTTTTGGAGCATGATAGTACACGACCTTTGTCTTTCCAATTTGCAAAGCGTACGATTATGGGTCTGATCTTGGCAGGGTTGAAACGGCCTATTCTGTGAGCTATTTCAATGTCTTTTGGTGCCAACCGAACGCCAAGGTTTTCACTGCATACGTCAATTGCTAATTGTACTGACTGAGCCCATGTTTCATCAGCGCTGTCCTTAAGACCAAAGAATACAAGATTCGATCATCGGGAGCGATCTTCAGAATCATATACGCTAGTTGTAAGACTAGCAATTTCACGCAAGTCCTGAATCGCGATTGCCTGTACTTCCTTATTGTAATTCTGAAGGGAAGGAGGGGTGCGCAGTCTATCTCAATTTTTCGCAGTCTTTCAGTGATAGTACCGAGAGTTTCGTCATTCTGTGCCAGTTTGGTACGGAGAGACTTCATCTCGGTTAAAAGCGTAGCTTGACCTGTTTGACGATCTCTCACGGCTTGTAAAATGTCGGAGCTTGCTTCCGAGGAAGACGAACGGATAGAAGGACCAGGTTTTTCTCAATGTCGCCAGCTAAAAGCAACAGTTTTAACACAACAGAGGCACATTCATAGGCAATTCTCGCACAACAAGTGGGGCTTGGCAGCACAATCAATGGCATATAACGAGCACGCGATGCATACAAAGAATAGCGCTCGTTTACCTGCACAAGAAACAGGTGGGGCGTGTAAGCGTTGGCCATCGAAGCGGTGCTGCCAAGCCCACTGGTGCGCGCGCGGTCGATGCAAGACTTTTAATCGCTGGTCGTTGACGTCAGGATCAGCTGTGTGCCACGAGCTGGTGGACGGTGCGCAAAAAGTTGATAAGGTGGCTTGATTTCGCTCGTCGCGTTGTCGTGACGACTGTTGAAGGGTGCGGCATCCGGGAACAGTTAAATGACCTGGTCCATGGCTGTACTGTCGGCGCTGCGTGGCATTCCCAAAGACGGCAGTAACACACTTTCGCCAGCAGCGCACGGTTGACCAGCAAAACAGGTGAGGAGATAGGCCATGCTGAGCATCTGCACAAGAAACAGGCGGGGCGTGTAAGTGTTGGCCATCGAAGCGTTGCTGCCAAGCCCACTGTTGCGCGCGCGGTCGATGCAAGACTTTTTAGCGCTGGTCGATGACGTCAGGATCAGCTGGGTGCCGCGAGCTGGTGGATGGTGCGCAAAAAGTTGATAAGGTGGCTCGATTTCGCTCGTCGCGTTGTCATGACGACTGTTGAAGAGTGCGGCATCTGGAAACAGTGAAATGGCCTGGTCCGTGGTGAGACTGTCGACGCTGCGTGGCATTTAAAAAAACGGCAGCACCACACTTTCCCCAGCAGCACACGGTTGACCAGCAAAACAGGTGAGAAGATAGGCCATGTTGAGCATCTGCACAAGAAACAGGCGGGGCGTGTAAGCGTTGGCCAGCGTTGGACGGCTGCAGCAGCATTACCTGACTACCTACTTAAAAGGTGCGCTTCTTCACCGATTTGTCGTAATACTCCTTCGACAACACTTGTGTAGCCTTCATGTGGCTTTCCACAAGATCTTTCGTTTTTCCAAGCCTCTGAAGGAGGTCTGGAACATACACATTTACATTAGGGTCCTCATCAAATCCCTCCCAGTACTCGCATAGCATTCGCAATGGTGTTTTGAAACTCCTGCCATACACAAGCCCTGCAGAGCTAAAACCAGTGCTCTCATGAGGAGCTGATCTCAAAGCGAACCTAGCGGGAGGAGTACACACTTCCCAGTCGCATTTGTGCTCGTAGCAAACAGCTCTCAATATCCGTTTCAGAACGGAATGCATACGCACTACCGGATTAGATTGCGGGTGATGGATCGAGCTGTGCACTACTTTTATTCCACATTTATCCAAAAAAGTAGAGGTAGTACCGCAGCTGGTGAAGACACTACCATTGTTGCTTTGGATTTCAGAAGGAAATCCGGCGCGTGCAAATACAGATAGCAGTGCATCCACGACATGAGGGGAATCGAGCTCCTTAAGTGGTATCGCTTCCAGAAATTTTGTGGCTACACAGAGGGTCATCAGAATGTACCGACAACCTTGCCTTGACTCTGGCAATGGCCCGACGATATCAATTACTAGGCGCTGAAAAGGTTCTGTGATAATTGGCACCAGGTTCATCGATGCCTTGCACTTGTGCGTTGATTTCCCCGCTCTCCGACAAGTGTCGCATGAGCGTACAAAGTCTTCGATATCCTTCCAGCATTTCGGCAAATAAATTTCAAGGGAAACTCTAGCTTTGGTCTTTTTTATGCCGAGATACCCTGCCCACGCGTTTTCATGCGCCAGTTCCAATAGTTGGCGACGATACTTTCGTGGCACCAAGAAATGCTCATAGCCCCGCCGCGGTGGTCTAGTGGCTAAGGTACTCGGCTGCTGACCCGCAGGGCGCGGGTTCGAATCCCGGCTGCGGCGGCTGCATTTCCGATGGAGGCGGAAATGTTGTAGGCCCGTGTGCTCAGATTTGGGTGCACGTTAAAGAACCCCAGGTGGTCTAAATTTCCGGAGCCCTCCACTACGGCGTCTCTCATAATCATATGGTGGTTTTGGGACGTTAAACCCCAGATATCAATCAAGAAATGCTCATACTTGCTACCTCTCGCATTTGTGTAGCTCCGATACAGGAGCCCTACTTTTTCAGGAAAGAAAACATTGTTTTTCTTTTTTCCGAAGTTTGCGCTTTCTATTGGCGCTTTAATCGAGAGGTCCTCACGCTGCTCTCGAATGAGCATTTCTCGATCAACCCTCGACAGCTCACTTCAACTTTCCGCTACAGGCGAGAGCGTTGCACCCCTCTCGCTCTGACTCAACGGCACCATGTCGTCTCCTCCGCAGACAGAGACCACTCCAGTCGCTTCGGTGACGGGCTGCTGGAGTGACTGCTCAAATGACTCACACGGAGAATTTCCTGTCTGAGGTTCCGTCGACTCGCCGTCTAGGACACGCAGATCAGCAGCCCTTGCAGGTGGTGTTTGACCACACTGAGCAAGATGAAGTTCCTGCGAAAACTTCCGCGCTTGCGATCGCGTGAGGGCCTTATACGCTAAATTGGAGAAGAACGATTTACGCTGCTCTTTGAGAAGCTGCTCTGAGTTATTGTAGAAAAGATAAGAAAAACGATCGGCAAGCGTGGCAGAGACAGCCACTTCGGTGCGAAGCTTACCGAATGGGCCTTCACTGTCCACTGTAGCGATTGAAAAGCAAGCACTCTGCTCCTCGGCGTCTAGTCTGATCCACGCGCATTCTCCTGTAACGTCATCCGGAGACACCAACGGAGGATGGACAACGTCCATGGCTGCCGCTGAGTCTCGAAGTACTCGACACGTTTTCGCATTCACACTAATTTCTTGAAGATACGCCTCTAACAACCACATGTTCTTTTCCGATACTCCGATTATTGCGAAAGCAAACTTTTGTTTATAGTTTATCGCGATGTACCCTACCTTTTCGCAGTTGTAGCAGATTAGTGGCATCCGTGATTCAAACGCCCGTGTGGTATCAGTGCGTTGTTTAACAACCTCACTTGATTTCTCTGCTTCTGTTTGCCCTTCCCCTACAGTGTCCTTCGCAAGAGACGGGTCCTTCTTGAAATTATGGTGCGGAGCGCCTTTGTGTTGATCAAGTTTCTCTGAAAAACCCCCTTTCCTATCATTCGTTTCAACGCGCACTGCCCTGCTATGCAACTTTCAGCGAGTATAATACTCCTTAGATAACTCCGCCGCCTTGTTTAGCTGCTTTTCACCAACTTTGTCCTGCAGCCAAAGCTTGACATCCTCCTCGATGCAGCGGTAGAATTGCTCCAATGCAATACTTTATACCACTTCATAGCGATCGTCATAAACACCTTCGCCCTCGAGCCATTCAATCAACTCGGCTTTATGAAGAAACGCGAAGTCAGCGTCTGACTCATTCCACTTTTTAGCATACTCGAACCTCTGCCTGAAAGCCTCGGGTGACAACCTATAACGTCTCAAGAGCACTTCCTTAACCTCGTCGTAGTTCTCAAACGCTTCCCTCGACAAGCACGTTATCACGTCGGACACTTCGCCGGGAAGAAGGGCTAACAGGTTTTGTGCCCAAAGAGACCGCTCCAAAGCATTTCGCTCTCAGACGTGTTCAAACTTCACGAGCTACTTCACCGTGTCCTCGCCTACTACGAACGGTGGCAGTTGGTCGCGAATTCTCTTACCGCTAACCTAAACTGTCGCAGAAGCTACGCTAGGCGCCTGCGAATACTGTAAGATTCCAAATTCTCTTCGTTTCAACTCAAGACACTCCTGTCTCTCGGCCTCCTCACGGCGTCCTCGCCTTTCAGTTTCTTCACATTCAGGAACTTCTCGCATTTCAGCTTCTTCGCGTTCGCAAACTTCTCGCCTTTCAACCTCTTCGCGGTGTGGTTCGATATCCGCCGAGGCTTCATCGACTTTCTCAGTCGTCACTCTTGCATCCCTCATGATCTCAAGACACCTCTTCAGTGGGCAAGGTGACAGCGGCGTAACTACAAAGCTGAAATCTTGCCCATTTTTTACGCAGCTTGCCATTGGCCTTGGTGCCACTTCCTTGCATAACAAGACTGCTGTCGGCAACACGGATGGCCTGTGTGCTACAGCCTCTTTGGACGGCTTCACCTCGGGTACCTTTCGCCGCTCCTGGGACGACCTGGTCACTTCTTCGCTCCTTGGCCGGAATTCGCCTGATCACAGCTGTGCGTACTGTGCCTCCCCTATATGCCTTCTGGTAGACTGCCACGCTTCATCCGATCCCGTTCCCACTCAAGCGAAGTGTGACAGGAATGAAAGTGACGTCCCCCTAACCAGCCCAATTGCTGGCATCCGGAGTGCCACGACACCACTATCAGGACAAGATAAACTACTCACGCAGCTATCGCACTTCTTGAGTAGGCAAAATGACAGCAGCGTGGCTACAACGCTGAAATCTTGCCTGTTCTTTACGCCGGTACAGTATTTTGATACTTACTGTTTTCGGTCTTATGATCGTTTCCTGCTGCTGTTTCCTTCCCCACAGTGTTGCATTATGTCATTATTGTCGGTTTTTGTGAAACTTATGCATCGCATTACCAGTATTTTATTAAGCGGTGATGTTGAGCTTAATCCTTGGCACTGTCACACAGCCTCGTCGACTACTGCTGCTAGAACTACGGCTGACAACTACCGCTCTATACCTGACATGCTTGCCCAACTAATCAATGGCCAACACCAAATAACCAAACACATCGCATATCTGAGACTTTCTGTAGATTCTCGTTTTGCTGCCTTTGAATCGCGTCTCTCTGCCCTTGAGCTTTCATCAACCGCTTCTACTAACGCGGCACTTCCTGGTGATCTTCGTAAATAAACTGAATTGCTTTTGGCTACTGTCGGCAAGCTTACCCTTTCTTCCCCAAACCTCGACCCACCGAACAGTTTGACACGAAACAGTGCGCAGGCGCGTCTGGACGAGCTAGAAGACAGGTCTAGGCGCAATAAATTAGTCGTGTATAATATTCCCTATTCTCGGGAAACATGGGACCAAACGGAGCAAAAAGTTACAGTAGCTTTATCAACTGTCCTTGGCAATGAACGTTTTTGCGAGGCAATAGAATGCACGCGACGAATAGGTGCTTACTCTGCATCCAAGTGTCGGCCTATAGTTGTTAGGTTTTCTTCGTACAAAACAAAAGACACATGTTATCTTCAAGATCACAACTACGGTCTGGCAACGTATTTATGCCCGAAGACTTCTCGCCCAGTACTCGACTAGCAAAAAAATATTTGCCGGAACTTGGTAAAAGTTTGCCTCAGTCTCCTCGTTTTCGATTACGATATAATAAGCTGTTTGTGGACAAGACATGCTATGTGTATGATGCCTATATGAAGTGTGTGAAAGTTATCAGCCAGCCTGCTAACAGCGGTCTTCTACATGATGCATCAGCTGCTGCATCCTTATGCATTGCTCAAGATATATATCCTGCTTCATCATAGGGCTTTGCGAGGGGGCGTGATGTGTTCTCTTCTCACTTCATCACAGTGCGTCCGTATTGTTGTCGAACGCTAGAAGCATAATTAACAAGCGGGATTCATTTCATTCCTTAATAGATACTGCTGGCTCTGACATTATCGCCCTAAAAGAAACCTGGCTCAACACAGCAGTGCAGACGACTAGATATTTATTGATTCACGTTGGTTTTCTATCTATCGCCATGATCGCATTGACCGTAATGGGGAAGGTGTTCTTCTTGCCATATCAAACACTTCCAAATCATTCCAAATCAATGTTGAGACAGAAATAGAAACCGTCTGTGCATGCGTTGTATTCGAGCATCAGAAAATAATAGTTGGCGTTTGCTATCGACCACCCAATAATCCCCCTACCTTTGTTTCAGACTTACACGATGTACTCGGTTGCATTGTGACGCATTATCCTTCGTCACCGATAGTATTACTGGGTGACTTTAAACACCCTAACATATGATGGACTGTTGATCCGCCTGCCTTGCCACCATATTTCTCGGAAAGTCAAGAACTTCTTGACTTGTGTTCTCTTTTTTTCTCATCGCAACTTGTCCTTCAGCCTACTCGCATAACTTACGAGAATGAAAATACACTAGACTTTATTCTTTCTACTCAATGTGATCTTTTTCCTAATTTATCTTACTTACCTGGACTAAGTGATCATTTGGCTATTTCATTTGCTCTTTATATGCCCACTAAGCAAAAAATAAAACTGACAAAGTGCATTTGGAAGTATGATAGAGCTACTTTCGATGCGATTAACGCCAATATAATTTATTATTTTGACCATTTCATGATTGGTTTTGAAAACCCTAGCGTAATGTCAAACTGGAACCTTTTTCTGGGTAAAATTCATAAACCAATGGAGAAGCATATTCCACTGCGTAAAATTTCATGTTGATCTCGTTTGCAATGGTACACCAACCATCTAAAAAGATTTTCTAATAAAAAAAGAGACTCCATCGCCTTGCAAAGAATTCGTCATCAAGCACCCGGTTGAATAACTATGAATCAGCAAACTTCGCCTACGTAACGACCGTCAAATAAGCGAAAGCTAACTTCCAGCAGCATATGTTACCATCCACGTTAACCGACAACCCAAGAAAGTTTTGGCACGTCATTAATCCTAACCATAACAGCATGTTGCATCTAATCGATAATAATGGCATGCCTATTGCCGAATCTGGTTGGGCTGCTATAATAAACAACGTCTTCAGCAACAACTTCACAAGGTATGCTGACGTGACACCTACTTATCAACTCGGTTATCCCTACTCAATCATGGATCCTATTATCATTTCACCCTCTGGTATCTTTAGGCTTATTGATTCACTAAAGGCATCGTCAAGCCCTGGCTCAGACTCAGTTACTCCCAAACTTTTAAAAAGCACCAGTGCCACTTTGTCATTGTTTCTTGCACGGATTTTTCAGCAATCCATTGATAACGGCGTTCTCTCGCAGGACTGGCAGGTCGGGAAGGTGGTTCCGATACACAAGTCAGGTAGTAAAAGTTCACCCTTAAACTCCGCCCCATATTATTTACCAATATTCCTTGCAAAATATTAGAGCACAATATTTACACTAACGTCGCATCGTGTTTGGAAACGCGTTCTTTGTTTTCAGACGCGCAACATGGTTTCCTCAAAAATCGATCTTGTGAAAAACAACTGGCATCCTTCATTCACCAACTTCATGTTACATTTGATCGTAGGTCACTAATTGATTATATTTTTCTCGACTTCTCTAAACCTTTCTTCAAAGTAGGTCGTAAATTGCTGCTCTTAAAGCTGAAACAACTAAGTCTTGATAATAACGTCATCAGATGAATAAAACATTTCCTACTTAACCGCACGCAGTTTGTAACTGCAAACGGGTGCTATTCTTTATCTCGTGCCGTTCACTCTGGAGTAACACAAGGTTCCGTCTTAGGACCCCTTTTATTTCTAGGGTACATTAATGATTTGCCTTTATGTGTTTCTTTGAACATAAGATTGTTTACAGATGACTGCGTGGTGTTCCGTGAAATTAACAGCCCGAATGCAATCACTGCCCTTGAAAATGACGTTGACTCCATTTTTAACTGGTGCACGACTTGGCAAATGGAACTGAATATTTCCAAATGCAAGGTATTGCGCATTTCCCGAATATCATCTTCTCTTACTACTTATTCACTTAACAGTATCCGACTTGAATCAGTCACCTCTTACCGTTATCTAGGCGTACACATCACCACTTGTTTAAGCTGGTCACTCCATATCCGCTCCGTTAATAATAACGCAAACCGCATGCTTGGGTACATTCGTCGCAACTTCTCTTCCGCACCTGTCTCACTTAAACTACTAATTTACAAGACGTTGATTCGTAGCAAGATAGAATACGCCACGAAGGTATGGGATCCGAGTTCAAATAGTTTAATCAATGCTTTCGAACTAATCCAAAACAATCCTGTTCGTTTCATTCTTCACAACTACAGTCGTCACTCTAGTATTTCTGCCATGAAAAATTCACTCGAATTGCCGTCTCTTGATTCTCATCGTATGCTCTCCCGCCTCTGTATATTTCACAAAATTTATCATAATATTCCGACTCTTTGCGAGGCGCTTATTTTTCAGCCTTCTTACGTATCATCTAGAATTGATCATTCTAATAAAGTTGGCGTTATGTCATGTCTAACCAAAACATCCAGCGATTCATTTATTGCCAGCACATCAGTAGACTAGAACCACCTTTCCGGATCTGTGGCAATCTTCACCGATCCTTACTTGTTTCGTTGTGCGCTAAGTAGCATCGTATAAACGCCCACACTTACTTACTTGTTCTGTTTGTACACAACGCTTATATTTTGTTCTTTTGTTTTTATATTTATTATTACCTAACAGTGTATGAGTAAAAACTCGTGTTTCACTCTCCTACATGTTGCGTTTAGCCCAGAGGGTATTACGAAATAATAATAAATAATAATAATGTCACGGGGTCGTGACGTGGTCGAAGACAGAAGACTTTGCGTTGGAATTCAACTGTTTATTTGGGCGAACCTGTGCCCGGTAAACGGAAAGTCCGATTACAGTAGCAGTCTTAGACTTATAGCGGCGAATGGAGCGTCGGCCGTCGATCAACTACTGATAAACTACGAAGCGCGTCGGCATTTATATTCTTGCCGTCAAATGTTCTAGCGTTATCGCTAGCGGTGGCGTAGTTTCCAGAATAATCTGTGCAGTTTGCAGAGTAGGCGTGATCTTATCGAAATGGTCTACTACAGTCCGGAAGCTTCTCGAAAACTCCAGGCGCGGTTTGCGCTTAGAATTGTGTAGTGTTTTGTCACGATAACAAAACTTGAGAAATGGAACATAGCATTGCCCCCCTCTGAAAAAGGCATCGTCCCAATGCTTTAACTAAAGATGAAGGTACAACAATAATGCAAGAAAGTACTATGAATAAATTACGATACAATAATAATACAAAAAAACACTGTTTCAGTTTGTTAACGCGCAAGAAACGGCTTGAGGCGCGCGACATGGACGACTTCAGGTCGCGATCGGCGTCGTTGAGAGTTCGTGATGCCATCGGGGACAACCTCGTAATCAAGTGGGCTGAGACGTCGAACCACCCTGTACAGCCCGAAGTACCGTCGCAGATGCTCTTAACTTAGTCCACGTCGGCGTATCGGCGTCCACACCCAAACACATTCACCGGGCTGGTATTCCACGAAGCGTCGTCGAAGATTGTAACGACGGCTGTCGGTCGTCTGTTGATTCTTGATACGAAGACGCGCGAGTTTTCGGGCTTCTTCGGCGCGTTGGAGGTACTAACTCACATCGAGGTTTTCTTCGTCGGTGACGTTGAGAAACATGGCATCGAGCGTCGTTGCCGAGCTCCTTCCGTAGACCAATTTGTATGGAGATATCTGCGTCGTCTCCTGCACCGCCGTGTTGTATGCGAAGGTCACGTACGGAAGAATGGCGTCCCACGTCTTGTGTTCAACATCGACGTACATTGCCAGCATGTCGGCGATCGTCTTGTTTAGCCGCTCGGTGAGGCCGTTGGTCTGTGGGTGGTACGCTGTTGTCTGGCGGTGGTTTGTCTGGCTGTATGCCAAGAACGCTTGAGTTAGGTCAGCAGTAAATACCGTTCCTCTGTCGGTGATAAGGACCTTCGGGGCGCCGTGACGTAGGACGATATTTTTGAGGAAGAACTTAGCTACCTCGGATGCACTGCCTTTTGGAAGGGCTCTTGTATCGGCGTAGCGGGTGAGGTAGTCGGTAGCAACCACGATCCACTGGTTTCCGAAAGTCGACGTCGGGGACGGCCCCAGTAGGTCCATACCAATCTGCTGGAAAGCTCGACGACGTGGTTCAATTGGCTGCAGAAGTCGCACCGGCCTTGTCGGTGGTGTCTTGCGTCGTTGACAGACCCGGCATGTCCTCACACAACGAGTGACGTCGGTGGTAAGACGTGGCCAATAGTACCTTTCCTGTATCCTCGCGAGCATGCGAGAAACACCGAGGTGCCCTGTTTCGGATCGTCATGCAGGGTCTGCAGTAGTTTTGGTCGCAGAGCTGAAGGCACCACAAGGAGGTACTTGGCTCTAAGCAGTGAAAAGCTTTTTCTTTTGTAGGAGACCGTTTCGCAGGAAGAACGACGCAAGTGCGCGCTTGAATACCTTCGGGACTTCGGCGGTCCTGCCTTCGAGGTACTCTATTAGGGCCTTAAGTTCCGGGTCGGCCCGGTGTCGTTCAGCGAAGTCGTCGGTAGTTATCGTTCCCAAGAAGTCGTCGTCATCCGGGTCGTCGGGTGGTGGTTGGTCGACAGGCGCACGAGAGAGAGAGTCGGCGTCGGAGTGTTTCTTGCCGGACTTGTAAAAGACGGTAATGTCATACTCTTGAAGTCTCAGGCTCCATCGTGCGAGGCGATCTGAAGGGTCCTTCAAGGTGGCTAGCCAACACAAGGCGTGGTGGTCGCTCACAACTTTGAAGGGCCTGCCATAGAGGTAGGGGCGAAATTTCAACGTAGTCCAGATGATGGCGAGGCACTCCTTTTCTGTTGTGGAATAATTGGCTTCTGCTTTGGATAGCGATTGGCTGGCGTAACTAATAACCCTGTCAAGTCCGTCAGCCCTCTCTCTGCACAAGAATGGCGCCAAGACCTAAGCTGCTTGCGTCAGTGTGTATTTCTGTCTCGGCGAATTCGTTGAAATGAGCAAGTAACGGAGGTGTCTGAAGGCGATGTTTAAGCTCCTGGAAGGCGTGTTCCTGCGGCGTTTCTCACTTGAACTCCACCGGCCTTGGTAAGGTTAGTGAGTGGATTGGCGATGCGGGCGAAGTTTTTCACAAACCGCCTATAATAGGCGCACATGCTTTCGTTTCGCACGGCCCAAAATAAGGCCAAGCTTCTCACAAATTTCGATGAGTTCCTTCACCTTAAGGTTCTCTATCGTTCACACTAGCCTCTTTTTGTTTGCCCCTGTTAAAAATCTACTTGCCGTACCCACTATAGGTCTACAAGCAAGACACGCAAGCAATTTTTAACACTGCCGTGTTTACACCCTCCGCATTCACTTTGGTTTTAAAGCACTCTGAATGGGCTTGAAACGATCAATGCTCACTCACCAATGCTTCACACAGACCTTCTCTAAACTAATATAACCTGTGCCAGAGTAGTCTGGTGAACTGAGAGGAAAACATTAGGCTGTGGTAAAGCCTTCGAGCAGTGGGTCGTCCTCTCCAGCGCCTTCTAGTGGGTCACCCTTTCCATAAGAAGAAGAGCAGCTCGTGCAGAGAGTCGGTCTCCACATTGACTGTCGCTGTCGTGAATCATCGCGAAGTGTCCGCCAATAAACCTCTTAACAATTTGGTGGAGGTGCTGAGAGTGCTGTGCCCTTCAAACACCTTCGGTCCGAATTCGATTCCCTTGGAGCTTCGATCCCGTACCGTGCCTTCAACCATGCACCAAGACGCCACCCAGCAAACGCTTCCTCCTACGCCGACGCCATGTCCCGGTGTCCCCCGCATCCGCGACCCTCCTGTCTTCACCGGCGCGGATGGCACCGACGTCGAGGACTGGCTGGCCATGTACGAACGCGTAAGCGTCCCCAACCATTGGGACGAGGCAAGTAAACTCGGCAACCTGTTTTTCTACCTCGCGGGTGTGGCCGGCATGTGGTACAACAACCACGCATCTGATTTCCCGACTTTGTCCGCTTTTAAAACCGCTGTGGTCGACGTGTTCGGCCATCCGGCCGTTCGTAAGCTGCAAGCTGAACAGCATTTACGTGAACGAGCCCAGCAGACCGGCGAGTCCTTCACAAGTTATATTGAGGACATCCTTGACTTGTGCAAGAAAGTCGACCTGAACATGTCCGAGGCTGACAAAATCATGCATGTTCTAAAAGGCATCGCCGACGATGCCTTTTCCATGCTCCTGGCAAAGAACCCCCGCACAGTGGCAGAAATCATTACGTTATGCCAAAGTTACGACGAGCTGCGGCGGCAGCGCTAGATGACCCGTCGACCGCCACCACGTGATGCTGATCTCTCGGCCTTGTCAGCAGTTCCTGACCACGCAACTTTGCTCGCCGAAATCAAATCGTTCGTGCGTGAGGAAGTTGCCCGCCAGGTCTCTTTACTGGCTTTTGCTTCCCCACAACATGCTCAACAGCCATCAAGTACACTTCTACCGGCGCTCCGCCGAGCCATTCAGCAGAAAATCGCGGAGGTCGTCCCTGAATACCACCAGCCACTTCCTGCATCTGCGCCACTCAGCTACGCCCCAGTTGTCGCCAAGCCACCCTCACCGATTTCTGTCGCTGTTCCCCTAAATTACACCGAAACCGCAGCGAGGCCCCAGGCCTTTGGAGAACCTGGCTCGCCTACATTCGCCGGCGTCACCCACAGCTCAAAGGCTTTACCACAACTGTTCTGCGTGACTGGATACTGTTCTGCGTGACTTGAAATGGCACACGTGTCTGTGCTACCTCGACGACGTCGTCGTTTTCGCTCCTGATTTCTCGACGCATCTTCAACGCCTTCGGCATGTTTTAACGCATCTGAGCGACGCCAGTCTGCAACTGAACCTAAAGAAGTGCCGATTTGCAGCTCGGCAGCTGACAATACTCGGCTACGTCGTGTCCAAGGACGGAATTCTCCCTGATTCAGCCAAGCTTCGGGCCGTGACCGAGTTCCCCAAGCCGACATCCGTCAAGTAACTGCGCAGTTTCGTAGGACTGTGTTCCTACTTTCGGCGCTTCATTCGAAACTTCGCGACTATCATATCGCCGCTGACGAAGCTTCTCGGAAGTAACGGGCCTCTCCATTCGTGGTCATCACAGTGCGACGACGCTTTCACAACACTTCATCGTTTGTTGACGTCGCCTCCCATACTCCGCCACTACGACCCCTACAGAGGTACACATGGATGCCAGTGGTGTCGGCCTCGGCGCTGTCCTTGCGCAGCGCAAACCAGGGTTCCCGGAATATGTCGTGGCGTATGCAAGCCGTACGCTTAATAAAGCCGAGACTAATTACACAGTCAACGAAAAGAATGTTTGGAAATCGTCTGGGCCCTTGCAAAGTTCCGACCTTATTTGTATGGTCGCCTATTTGATGTCGTCACCGACCACCACGCACTATGCTGGTTGTCGTCATTCTCGCGAACTGATAGCTTTAAATATCTTGGCGTTACAATTACTAGTAATCTAACATGGTCCTCCCACATTCTTAATGTATGCGCCTCAGCACGACGAAAACTAGGCTTACTAAGACATAAACTGAAAAATTCTCCTGCGAACATAAAGCTTCTTGCGTATAACACAATAGTACGACCATGCCTTGAATACGCATCGATAGTCTGGGATCCACGTACAACAAAAGACATTGACAATCTCGAAAAAATCCAAAGATTAGCCGTCCGCTTCATCTACAACCGATACCGCCGTTATGACTCCCCGACAGAACTAATGCAGATGAATAAAATCCCTACTTTGGAATCTCGACGCAAAATGAATAGGCTAAAATTTATTTTCCAATTATCACACGGGAATATCAGACTAGAAACATCGGCCTTCCTGACTCCATTATCATCGCGTCCCACCAGGAATTACCATTCTGCAAAGTTCTCGCCTATCACAGCGCGCACTAACAATTTTAAGTATTCTTTTTTCCCCGCACTATAACCGACTGGAATAACCTCCCGCATGAAATTCTTTCATCTGACAATGTGCTGAAATCTATTGATCAAATGTTTGACTTGTAAAATTTTGTATTAATATTTTATAGTGTTTTCAAAATATTTTGTATTGTCCTGTTTATTGTTTTTACCTCGCTAAAGATTGTATAATTGTTCTAACGGCTCTGTAACACCCCCACTCCTGCTTGGGCCCATTTGTGGCCTGCAGTATTGTATAAATAAAATAAATAAATAAAAATAAAATCAATGAAAGATCCCTCAGGCCGTCTCGCCCGGTGGGCACTTCGCCTGCAAGACTATGATATCCGCGTGCTGTACCGCAATGGAAGGCAACATGCTGACGCCGACGCCCTGTCGCACTCTCCCTTGCCTGACGACAATGCCAACAACTCAGCGTCTCACCTTGCCATTTCTTCGATTAGCATTCACACCATTGCTACTGAACAGCGCAAGGATCAATGAATTGCCTCACTGATAGACTTGCTGACTGATCCATCCACTCCATCCACTCGCGCGTTGCGTCGTCAAGCCCACCACTTCGCCCTTCGCGACGACCTCCTACACAGGCGCAATTACAACGGTGAGCGCCGCCAGTGGCTATTAGTCATACCTCGCAGTCTGCGCTCTGACATATGCGAGTTCTTTCATTCTGATCCGCAATGTGCGCACTCCGGGGTATCGAAGACTTACCACCGTATTCGCCAACGGTACTTTTGGCGTAGCATGTGCCGCTATGTGCAGAAATTCGTTCGCTCCTGCATATATTGTCAGTGCCGAAAAGCTTGAACGCACCTTTTGCCGGTAGGTCTGCAACCTCTACCTTGCCCTGCCAGGCCCTTTGGGCGCGTTGGCATCGATTTGTATGGGCCACTTCCCCTAACGTCGGCTGGTAACCGCTGAACCATTGTCACTGTGGACCACCTCACGCGATACGCCGAAACGGCCGCCCTTTCCGCGGCTACCGCAAGCGATGTGGCCTCCTTTGTGCTCCAACGATTCATTCTGCGACACAGTCCACCCCAGGAACTGCTCAGTGACCGAGGCCGTGTCTTCCTGTCTGAAGTCGTTGAAGCCATTCTCAAAGAGTGCAACGTTGTTCACCGCAAAACTGCTGCTTACCACCCGCAGACGATTGGCCTCACCGAACGGTTCAACCATACGCTCGGCGACATGCTCTCCAAGTACGTCGCCACCGATCACACAAATTGGGATTCCAATCTGCCTTTCGTCACCTACGCATATAATACCGCCCCTCAAAGCACTACTGGCTTTTCACCTTTCTTTTTATTATATGGAAGGCACTCGTCACACACCATCGACACGATACTTGCGTACAGGCCAGATCCGTCTGAGTGGGCACCTATTTCTGCTACAGCCAAGCTAGCTGAAGAGTGTTGAGAGCTTGCGAAGACCTTTACTGCGCATGATCAAGAGCGGCAAAAAAGCATTCGCGCTGATGCCAGCACTACTGCGCCCTTGTTCCTCCCTGGAGCGCTCGTCTGGCTCTCTATCCATACTACTGCAACTGGCCTATCTTCAAAACTATTGCCCAAATACGAAGGCCCATACCGTGTCATCAAATGCACTTCCCCGGCCAACTACTTGATTGAACTCATCGAACCATCTTCGGACATGCGCCGTCGAGGACGTGACATTGTTAACGTGGAGTGCCTCAAGGCCTACCAAGACCCGCTCATTGTAACCAGCTGTTAGGTCGCCAGGCGGCTCCCTTTTCGTACCCGGGGTAGTTTTGGTAAAGCCTTTAAGCAGTGGGTCGTCCTCTCCAGCGCCTTCTAGTGGGTCGCCCTTTTCATAAGAAGAAGAGCAGCTCGCGCAGAGAGTCGGTCTGCGCATTGACTGTCGCTGTCGTGAATCATCGCGAAGTGTCCGCCAATAAACCTCTTAACAAGGCACTCACCTCATCGATGTCGCTGACGCCGGCCGAGCCCGCAGCTGCCAACCACTGTTACGAAGGCAAGACGGCAACACAGTGCCGAAGGCGTCACTGCTTCGAACTCCGGCGCCAAGGTCACCAGCCGTTTGGTAGCTTAGGTTTCTCAGCTCGCGACTGCTTCTGAGCAGAGTTGATAGATGAGCGGACGAGACGACGGTGAGTTAAAGCAAGGTTTATGTACAGCATAGAAATAGAGGCGTTACGAATTCGGCACTGGGGCCGACAGCTTAGGGACTTGAAGAGTCGAGATGTCTTCTCTCGCACGCATCCTCCGGCTTCTCTCTCCCGCATAGGTCAACCGCTGTTCCAAAGCGCACCACCGACGAGGTTACGAAGGGTGCCACGAAACTCACCGGTGCAAAGGACACCGGGCGCGCTGACTGCGAAAAAGGCTCGGGGCAACGAGAGGCTTCTCTAACACATAGGTCTACTGCTGGCGACGCGCCGCAAGGCTTTTTTTTACAGGCACCAGGTGGATCCTTTGAGTCGCTAAACGTACAACCAGAAGCGCTGCTGGCCGTGATGTCATAATCCTTCAATGGGGACCCGCTGCTGTGCGTGGTCGCACCCAAGGACGATGGATGTTGCCACGCATTGCGTAAAACTCGCTAGACTGGAAGGGACCGATTGCTTCATCGGGCTTGTGGGCTGAGGGAGCTCGCTGTGCCAGTCCGGCGCCGACGCTTGAAGACGTCGTTGAGTTGATCGCGTCAAGTGGGTTCGAGCACTGACCTTGACATAGATTGCATTTGCAGAGGCATCGACGTTCTGCGTGGACTCTCTGGCGTAACAACGTAAAAAATCTGGATAGTAAGCCCGATTTAATACCCTTACAGAAGGCACCCTTACAGAAGGCAAGTGGTTCCATGAAATTCATAATAGGTTCCATAATAGGTTTCATAGTAGGTTGGGCCAATCACTGACTTAAGGACTTAAGGCATATACAGAGCCAGGGATTGATCCAAGGGCCGTATCGCGCGTATTCACAGCCATGCTCATCCATCGCCACGTCACTGTCATTCAACTTTTTGTAGATAGCAGCAGAAAAAACTACGTCCTGCTAGAGATTTTGCCTAAACGAAAAGATGAGGAGAGTCTGTTTTAACCTAATGTGTATAATTCTACAACAGATCAAGCATTGGGCTTGCCACAACTCCTGATTCACACTCAACAGTTAGCAGCTAGCGCTCAGCTTATAGTAGTGGAAGATTCCAATGTGCCTCACCCGGAGTGGGTGGGGTTATATCCGAGCCAGACCAAAATCCAATTGGCTTTGGCAAGTTTCCCGGGATCTGTGATGGACGCTGTCATACAATCCGAAAGACCATACGAGGGTAGGCAACAGCAGAAGCATGGATTTCTCTCCAGGCGTAATGTTTCCGAAAGGTATCAGTAGTGAAAAGTGTATTGACACGGTACAAACATTAGGAAGTGATCACTATATACTTTCCATGACGTTTAGTGCTGTGAAGCATGAAGACAAAGCGAAGGGGCATGGAATTGCGGATTGGGACAAATTTAGGAAAAACATGGCTGACACTGTGAACGCGAAAATGGAAGACCGTGACACATAGGTAGAAGCGCTCTGGGAGGACGGAAACAGTACCATGGTACTGTTTACGTCCTGCTTGAGCGCCAGTCGGGCAGGAGTTTACGGAAGACTCTAGACCATTACACACGCGGGAAGCGCTCGCGAGATTTTTGAGAAGGTGAAAGAAGCAAAAATATAATGGTGTCCTTCGCACAAGGACGGTCAGGCTAGAACGTGAAATTGAAAATTATATATGAGCTGCAAGCCAAGCAAAGGGGTCAGATTTGTGAACGAATGAATGGAAAGTTTAGATACAAAGAGACAAGGGAGTTGTTGGGGCATCTTTTGGATCCAGCAGCAATCAAATCGGCGCAACGGGAAACAATTACTCGAATGAAGAATCAGTATGAAGGCACTATTGGAGAGTTCATACAAGAACTTCGGAATCTGTACGTAACTGATGGAGTAGACGGTTGCTTACCCCACTACCCGGTGGTGAAAAACTCGGAACTAGATGAAGAGTTTACAATTGCGGAGGTAGATTATGCCATAGGGCAGCTGCGGACTACGTCTGCCGCAGGCCCTGACGGGGCTACTAATAAAATGCTCGGAAAGCTGGATTTTTAATAGGTTGCGGCGATCACTGACTAGACAAACGAGTATTGGGCGCCCGGGAAAATCACAGCACAATAGAACCATGCTAGGAA
The DNA here is from genome assembly GCF_043290135.1 of Rhipicephalus microplus. Taxonomy (NCBI): domain Eukaryota; kingdom Metazoa; phylum Arthropoda; class Arachnida; order Ixodida; family Ixodidae; genus Rhipicephalus; species Rhipicephalus microplus. The sequence continues at coordinate 41,302,683 of NC_134701.1, forward strand.
TATATTCCATCCTAAGCCAGGCAGTACTCTGCTTGGAGAACCTGCGCCCCGTATCGCCGACAACATTCGTGGGCAAATCGATGGAGCACGTGGTTCTGAACAGGCTTCAGGGTTATGCAGAGAACAAGGCGATTTGTCCCCCAACTGTGATTAGATTTAGGGCCAATTTGTCCATGCAGGATGTCACAATACATTTGAAAGAGGACATAGTCAATCCGGGGCGTGGCATGGGCACCAAAGCAATTTTGGGGCTTGACCTGAATAAAGCCTTCGATAATGTTTCCCATGAGGCCATTATAAATACCTATCACAAAATGCCCAGTGCCAGAACATTCCGCTACATAAGATCTTTCTCGGAGGGCCGAACTGCAGCAATTTCAATTGCAGGTGTCAAATCTGATTCGTTCCCAATGGGAGGCAAAGGGACGCCACAGGGTTCAGTTTCGTCGCCGTTCCTGTTTAACCTCGCTCTGATTGAAATTACACTGAAGCTGGAGGAGATACCAGGACTCACACATTTTATGTGGATGATGTTATTCTATGGGTAACTAGGGGTCATGACGGGCATCTGAAAGAAGCACTACAACAGGCAGTGAATATTGCCGAAAAGATGCAGGGGAGGCGGGATTTTCATGCTCTCAGCCCAAGCTCGAGCTCTTTGCGGTTCGGGACAAACCCAGAGGGCAACATGCGAGACACTATATTCCGCCACCACCGTTGGAGGTAAATGTTGAGGATAGGCTGGTAGCTGAAGCTCAAACGATTAGAATTGTGGGCCTGTATCTGCAAAATAACAGGAATAATAATTTGGCCCTTGAAAAACTTAAGACTGTGGTCAATGGTACTGTCAGGCTCATCAGGAGAATCGCTAACTGTAAAAGTGGGGTTAAAGAAAAAGATCTCTGTAAGCTGGTATAGGCGTTTGTTCTCAGCAGGGTTACTTACGCGACATCTTATATGCATTTGGATGCACCAAAAAAAGGCGAGGTTGTGATTACGATCCAGCATGCTTACAAGGCAGCCCTTGGGTGCTTAACAAAGTGCCTACGGAACGGCTGGTAAAACTAGGGGTGCACAACACCCCGGATGAACGACGGGAGGCGCACCTGGTGATGCCGCGCGCTAGCCCTTCGACAATCAAAGTGGACAGGATAAAATTGGAAAGCTGAGGCTTCCGCTGGGGACGCTAAAATTCAGGTGTGGCGAGAATCGCATAAGGCCCTAAACATAAAACGTTTGCCAAAAATGTGCATCCGATGTACCATAAGCAGCACATGCAGGCAAGAGCCAGAGCTTTGAATGTTGAGTACGGCGAGTACAAAGTGGAAGTCAATACAGCTGTCACGGAATATAAGGACAAAGAGGCTTGTGTGTCTGTGGCGGTGGATAACCAGGAACACTTGGTTGCCTTTATATTGGTCAAAACCTGCTCCTCAGAAACTGCACAGGGAGCGGAAATAGCGCTATTTATAACTAATTCTCAGTCGGACTTGATTCGCAGTGACTCAAAGACAGCCATCTGTAATCTGGTGAGGGGAAGATTATCAGTGACCGCCGCACAATTACTGCATGTGGCCACCGGACTAGAATTCCAGAAATAGAAATTGTCTGGTACCAGTATATTATAGGAACCTGGGAACGAGGCAGCCCTCCTCAATGCTCGAGGTTTCGACAGCCGGGAAGGTCAACCGCCCGTTTCGGAAAGGTCCGCGAGGAATGGTCTGGTGTTCTTTCACGACATCACGAATCATTCTAAACTAGAGCGGGTATTCTATCCACCCCGTACAAGCGGTTGAATAAGGTGCGGCAATGTGTCTGGAGAAAACTGCAGACGCGACCTTTTCCCAACCCTTGCGTGTTGACCAAAATGTACCCGAAGGAGATAAAGCCACCTTGCAACTTGTGCGAGGCCGTGGCCGCATATGATCACGTACTTTGGGAATGTAGCATGATGCTGCCACCAGCGGATATTATGCGTGATCGCTCTCTTGAGCAGCCCCGCCACGGTGGTCTAGTGGCTAAGAAACTCGGCTTCTGAATCGCATGTCGCGGGTTCAAATCCCGTCTGCGGCAGCAGCATTTATAATGGAGGCGGAAAAGTTGTAGGCCCTTGTGCTCATGTTTGGGTTCACGTTAAAGAACCCCAGGTTGTCAAAATTTCTGGGGCCCTTCACTACGGCGTCTCTCATAATCATATAGAGGTTTCGGGACGTTAAAAACCACAAATCAATCAAATCAACCCTCTCTTGAGCACTGGGCGCCCGTGTTGACAGTTGAGACCTAGTTGTCCAGACAAGGGTCATGGAGTGGGCCGCTCAGTCAACCTTGGGCTAATCGCCATTTAAGACGAAATCATCCGCAGTTGCTTTCTGACAAAATAAAGCTTTACCATCCATGTACCGGTGAGTACGTTTCATGTGTTGTGTGCGAGAAACGCGGGGGCATATTTTCATCGGCTTGTCAATCTGCGTGTGACCTTGCAATCTGTTGCTATCGCGTTCAGTGCTTCATCTTTGCGGCAAAGCTGTGACTTTTTTTTTTATTCTACGCATGTCGTAAGATTACCGAGCAGTCCTGTCTCTTGACGAAGCGCACATGTTGTCGCCGCCGAGGAACGTCTGGAACAAAAGCAAGAAAGCGGCGTGCAGCGAGCGCTGCCCCTACAAGTTAGATATTTTTGTCGCGGTATCATCGCTAGGTGCTTCCGCGGCGCATGCAATAGTGGCACTTTGCGATTTCTCTGGCTTTGCGGTGTGCGCACAGTTGAAAGGAGCGAAAGCACAGGCTGGAAAGTAGAAAATAATGCGCTTGCAAAGTCAGCGCTTTCCTTATAGCCCTGAGGGGGCGCCGTGGTGCTGTTGGCAACGTGCTCCCGTGGTCGTCAAAATTTATATCGCCACTGTACCTAGGGTAACGCATGAACTACGTGCTGTGCTGGGTTTTCGCTTCACCACTGGTTAGGCCGTGCACTTATTTTTCCTGTGAGCAGTCCAGTGTTCGGGAGTGAAACGATATTCGTTCTCAACAGTGGTGCTGTGTTGACGTTTCTAAGACTTGTTAAGAGGCTGTGCTAATGTGACAGAAAGTGAAAGACAGCGTTCATGACTGTCTTGCCCTGTGAAGTTGCGGTGGGGGGCTTGGCGTTTCTGCTTGTTGACTCGTCACTTCTCCTTTTCGTGATAACAATAGTCTGAGAGTCGTGTTGTGTTGAACCGAAGCCACGAGATGGTACATTATGCTGTGGATCATGTTGATATGGCAGCACACGTAGACTTTTCTTTGGCGAAAAGAGTTCTACCTGCCGGCGAGAGCTCGTGAACGTCAAGCTCCCTCCGGCCCTCAAAAAGATCCGAGATTTCACCGTTGCCTTGCTTTGGGTGAAGTTGTAAGCCAGTGCCGGCTAACTACATGTTTTCTAGTTCGTCTGGCATTCGTTTTGCACGGCACTAGTGCCTTGAAAACAGCGGCTTATGGCCAGTTTTTACTCTTTATCAATGGAAATACACGCCTGGCCTGCCTCTCATTACTATGTCATCGGCAGCTTCCAGTCTGCAGATGTTCTTTGCCTGTTGGCCCCCTTAGCACACTTGGTCCCTGAAAACACTGACGGCTACTAAGCGCTGTGCCATCAGTGAGTTGACCTTACGGAGCTAAAGTTGTTACTATTCGCGTAGTATTAAAACGTGTGCAAGCTTTTCAACCCAGCAGATGCAATGCTTCCCGATGTTAAATTCAAATATGAAAAATATACACATATATATTATGAAGAGGGAGAAAATACATCAGCAGTTTGTTGCGGTTTGATACAAGTGACCTCTTGCTCATAAGTAAGAGGAGCCTGTCTATTTACCCCGTTCGATGGTTGGCAATTTTAATGGAAATTTATTTTTCAGGAGTGAGGTAGCACTTGAGGAATTCATGTTATATTGAAAAATTACCTCTATAGACGATTACCGCTGTGGTAGCACTGTACTCAAATAAGACATATATATTGGGGAATGTAAATCTTACGTATGGGTTCACGGCGATAGTTATAGCCCGAGAACAGCACGACGATAAAAAGACAAGAAGGAGACGAGCGCTCGTCTACTTTTTGTTCCTTTGTCGTCGATCTCTTCTCGTGCTATAACTATCATCATGTCATACCAACTAGCACAAACCGCCACACTTATCGGGTATCAGTTTGTTTCGAATTGAATATAGCAGATTTGACCACTTTGACGAAGTGAGAGCTGTGCGTACACCGAAAGAGTATTAAAAGTGAGTGCTTTTAATAATGGCTTTCAAAAATCTTGTATTTGAGCCTTCACAGACTGCAGACTTTGTTAAGGTCCTGTGATGCATCGGTTGCATGCACTGACACATAAAGCCTCCTCAGGACTTCGAATACCTGTACAAAAATTGGAAGGACTCATGCTTTCTAAATGTGCAAGTTTTCGTCACTCCTGGGACTGTTATCATCCAGTGGACCTGGAAGTGGCCTGTAAGTATGCATAGCAGCCTCATCTGGAAAGACTGATCTGCCTGAGAGCTTTAGGGCAGAGAACTGCCTAATGGCTGGTTGGAAGGAAAATTTTTTAATACATTCTATTAAGTAAACACCACCTAATGTGCACACATTGAAAACCCAACGATGATTGCTGGCAGTGCATACTTGTAATAGTCTGACACACATTTGTTATTGAACAATATTGAAGTAAGTTCTGAGATAGTTGAGAATGTTAAATGTGTAACATCTGCAGCTCATGACTTAAACTGGACTCATTCGACGCTGAAGAGCTCCTTCTTTTGAACGAGTGCAAATACATTGATTCCTTACTGAGCTCTCGAGCTTTTAACTCACTCTGGGGATCAAGTGCTCTGGAAGGAAATAGCAAGTGGGTGATTATCGCCTGGTTGTTCACAACGTGCAAGGAGAAAGGCTTATCGTGCAAGCCTCAGACGACATAGAGCTGGTAACTGCATCTTCTACCTGACGTAGCATTATCTCTCTCAGGGCTGTAGCATGTTGTATATCAGCCAAACATGTTCTCCAGTATTGCATAGTGACAATTTTTGAACAAGTTATACTTTACTTAGGTATGCATTGTTGATCACTAAAGGTGACTCTTGGTAACCTTTAGTGTCATGCCTCCTTGCCCCGCCACGGTGGTCTAGTGGCTAAGGTACTCGGCTGCTGACCCGCAAGTCGCGGAATCGAATCCCGGCTGCGGCGGCTGCATATCCGTTGGAGGCGGAAATGCTGTAGGCCCATGTGCTCAGATTTGGGGGCACGTTAAAGAACCCCAGGTGGTCGAAATTTGCGGAGCTCTCCACTACGGCGTCTTTCATAATCGTACCGTGGTTTCGGGACGTTAAACCCCACAAATAAATCAATCAATGAATCAGTGTCATGCCTCCTGATCCTGTGGTCCGATGCAAGCCTACCTGAGTAGCAGTGCGATGCAGCCAGCACTCATGCAAGCCAAATCATGGGGCACTCCTTTGGTGTTCTCTGATGGACGCAGCATATTCGTATGGCATGACACTGACAGAAATAATAATGGTGAGTGTGTGTGACATTTGTAGGAGCCCATTCAAATGAATCAGTAGATTGTGTGTCTTTGCGCACGAATATTTTTCCTAATGATGTGCATTTTTGAAACGTTTCCTTCAATTGGAATATTAGGTGTGAACAAGCACACTCATAATCCGCAAAAGTATCGTGTTTTCTAGACTGCCCATTTGCTCCTGTGTACTTTATGGCTGAACATGTTAGTAAACTCTAAAGTTATGAACATTACCTGTTGCTTTTCAACAGAGTTCAGCTTGTGTAGCCTAGTGAATACATTTGAGGTCAGCTTTTCCCACCTAGCGTAGTTTAGAAAATACAACATAATTTATTGGCTTATTCCTGGCAGAAGTTTCATACCTTCTCAATTACCATAGTAGTTATGCACTTGTATCATAAAATACATTTTCAGTCCTCACTGTTTGTGTGTGTGTTGAGACTTTCTTTTTATATGTCTCCATACTTGGCATCAGCTTTTAAAAATATTGCAGTTATAAATATGAGCACAAATTTATCAACTGTACACTTTTGCATGTAGCGTGGTTGTAACAATGATCTGTATTTTTCTGAGCTCTAGCCGTAACAAAGGACTAGGGGCTCCACGGCCATGTACAATGTATCACCAACGGAGCACAGAAGACAAACAAGCAGAGAGGGACTGCCACTGACTCTGCCCTCTTGCTGCAGCAGTTTAAATTGTATAGTGACATTCCGTGCAGCTGCACTTTTACTTCTTAGCAGTCCACTATTCAGCAGTTTCTTTGCACTAATACATTCAAAATGTATATATTTTGCATCAAAAGTACCAAACTATCACACTAACTTAGAGGCTTCTGTAGTGATAGTGCCCAATTAAATTTGAGCTGATGTTTCTAACATGCATGTTCATCAAATGGCCTGCGTGTCTCTGCGTTTCACCACAGTAGAAAACAACATCTATGTTCGGCAAGGGTGAGCGTGTTTGCATTCTTCATAGTGCGAGAAGTAAAGCCAATATATCGCTAACTTTGTACTTACTCGATATAAGCCGGCAAGATACACACATTTGTATAGCAATAATGATTTCATGCGTGTATAATCTCTGGAAAGCGCTTCTGAGTGAATTATTGTATTTGTGGCCAAAAGGATCAATACTACTCCTAGTACATCCAACACTAGGTTTTAGTACTTGTGTAAAGAGATCGTACTTGCTGTCCATCCCGACAGTCTACTTCTTTGTTTATACTCTGTAAGCCTAAACTTTTAGGGGCGAAGCTCGTTATGGCGTAACTCGTGTGTTCCTCGTTGTAGTGAGTAACCATGCACCAGTGGCACATGCCTGAAGGAGCGGTGCTCAGAATGTCCGCTGCATGGCAGTACTTGCACATGACGAATATGATGAGAAGACGTGAGATGGTGGTACTTAGAGTGTTCATTAGAAATACAGATGGACGGACATACAGATGGATAAAGGACCGATGGACGCATGGACAGACAGACAGACAGACAGACAGACAGACAGACAGACAGACAGACAGAAAGACAGACAGACAGACAGACAGACAGACAGAGGGGTGGATGCATGGACGTACGGATGGACAGACAGAGGGACGGCCACGTGAACAGACGCATGGACGGACGCACTAACGGTCACACGGATGGACGGACATACGGATGGACGAACGGATGGACGCATGGACAGACGGAAACAAGAATGAATGGATGGACGAAAGCACGGACGGACTGACGAACGCTTCGGCCCCCCAATAATCATTCACTCCGTAAATGTGCTGCGATTTTTTTAGTGTAGTGTTTGCTCAGAAAGGTGTCTTCAGAATTCAATTGTGTGCTCTGCAAATGACTTATTTTACATAAAGATTTCCTCATATTAGTACTGAAAGTATTTATTTTAATTTGTGTACAGCTATAATATGCATTTATTTATCTGTTTTAAGCGTCTGTACCAAGGTTAAGCCATACAAGGGCTACTAGTATGCTCGAATATTGAAGCTGGTTATTTATAGCTATTATGAAAGTGGAAGTAAAGATGTGCTTATAACTATCATAACTGTACTCAAATGAGCTGTGAAAACTCTATGGAAATGTATTAACATATTTTGAAACTGTGCGAAGGTAAATGTTCTGGTGTTCTTTAATTATGGTCCCTGTTTCATGCACAAAAAACAATTTTTGTTGTGGCATAAGTTGTGATTTTACGCATATTTACTCGGCAATATTGCAGTTGAGGTCAGCAGCAGGATATCAATGTAGGACACTAGAGCATCACCTCAAATACTTCGTATGCAGTTGTTGCCCAGCAGTGAACTGTATTTTTCCAAGCGAACTAACAGACTGCTGTATGGCAACTGCGGTGATGTGCAAACTTTGACGCCGTTTTGAGGAGTGTTTTTGGAAATGGAATTGAGTCTACAAGTGTCAATAGAAACATTGATTGCTCCGAGGAGTTTAGTAGCCTAGAATTGTATATTTGTGTAATGTTTAGAACTTTTGGTGCTGTGCCAATTTTTCTACACTGGTGTCCTAGCACGGCTTGTTACTGTGTTGTAATGAGCCGAGCTACGTAAATAAACAGCGTAATATTGCAGATATGCACCAAACTGTAATACATGGCCGCTTTTTTCATCACATTGTCAGAAAATTTTTTCTTGTGTTTCCTAAAGAAACTGCTTGTTAGTGGGCAGCAGCAGAAACTGCACATCAGGCTGTTACGAGATAGTTCGAGAAACGCCAAGTTGAGACACAAGAGTGTTGAGCGATTTCTCTCGTAAGTTACTCTCTGTAAGGATCTTGTACTTAAAATGAGTGTATTAAATTGTTGTTTTACTGCCACTCATCTCAATAATTACACCCTAGTGTATGTAAGTATGTTTTTCTTTATTTACAAATACTGCAGGCCCTACCAGGCCCGAGCAGAAGCGGGAATGTCAGTAAAAACAATACCAACAATAAAGCTTAAGCTATCGACAACTTGAGTAGTAAACCACAATTACCAAGCAATAGAAAATGAATAAATAAATATATTTGCAATAACAAATACACAACATTATAAATGATAACATATGCACGTACAATATTTCAACACAAGAGATGAACACTATGCATAAAGAAGTGAACGCGAGAATCAACTGCCAGAAAGCTGTTCAGCACAACAAAATTTTACATATAAAAGAAAATGTTATTTAAAAACTGAACAAATAATTCAGCTGTGTGAGCGTTTACTACTACTTCGGGTAATATAGCATGTCCAACTAGGGAATAGTTATGTATAATAAGGTTACTAAACAGCTGTTGGATTGTTTTTTTTTGTCATTGTGGGAGCGGAGTTATGTAGTGTCACGTGGTATATGTTAGTGACCGTAGTACAACTGATACGAAAATTGCAAGCGAGATACAGTTTTGCAATCAGCTAGTTTTTTTTTCAATTTGGCCCTGTCGCGAAGAACTGACACACTAGAAAAAACGCGAGCATGCAGTGTACAAAACCTCAAGGCCAGTTTACGCACTTTTTCTGATTACCTGATCAAGTACATTTGGTGCGGGCTCTAGATCAGATCCCCGTATTCCAATTTTGGTCTGACGAGGGTTTTTACGCAGTTAACTTTAGGGTCGATGACGTACGACGTAATTTCCGTTTCGAAAATGCAAGCATTTTTAGGGCGTTGCTGCAAACAATTTCTTTGTGTGTTTCCCAAGTTAAACTGTTTGTAATTGCAAGACCTAAATACTTTATTTGATTGATTTTTTAACGTAAGCAGTATGAATAGTATAAGAAAATTCTAGGGGTGCCTTTTTGTTGCTGAAAGTAATACATGCCTTCTTCGAAGTATCAGGCTTCAATCCCCATGTTTCACAACATACGCCAAATGAGTGCAACGTATCAATGAGTCGAACTTGGTCAGAATGGTTAGTCATATTTACGTACACAACACAGTCGTCGGCAAACAATCGGATCTTTACAGGCGAATGAACAAACAAATAAATATCAGTTATATAAACTAAGAACAATAAAGGCCCAAGTACCGAACCTTGCGGTACTCCCGAGTGAACATCCGATGTATCGGAAATACAATAATTAACGGCAACATACTGTTTCCTTGAAGGCAAATAATATTCTATCCAAAGATCGATATTCTGTCCACTGCCCATAGAATGTAGTTTGGTTACCAAATCAGCATGTGGAACAACATCAAACGCTGTGGAGAATCCTAAAAATAGTGCATCAATTTGGCCCTTCATCTTTACTACACTTAAAAAGTTACCCATGTCTCAGCTAACTGTAGTATTGTAGATAAACCAGACCTTAAACCATGTTGACTTGTATGATTTATATCATTATTCTTGAGATGTGTAAAACTGCGTTCACTAAAATATGTTCAAGCACTTTACAAGCTGGGGATGTCAAAGAAACTGGTCTGTTTTATTTACTTCTAAAGGGGACCCAAATCTGTGAATTAGAACTATTCTTGCAGAACCAGTCATAAGGTATCACACACAATTCTGACGACATTTGTAAATTATATATAAACACTCTGCTACTCAGACTGCATACCTGTTGTGGAAAACATTCAATATTTCGCTCGGATATGGTGATTTTTAATGTCTTAAATACGCAAAAGATTCAAAATGCCGTTCTTGCTTAAATCTATTTAGGACATAAGGACATAAGGTGTATGTATGTATGTATGTATGTATGTATGTATGTATGTATGTATGTATGTATGTATGTATGTATGTATGTATGTATGTATGTATGTATGTATGTATGTATGTATGTATGTATGTATGTATGTATGTATGTATGTATGTATGTATGTATGTATGTATGTATGTATGTATGTATGTATGTATGTATTGTTCTGTGCCAGTGAACAGTGAGCCAGTTCTGTCCTGGTGAACGAAGACCAAGACGAGCAACCTGTGCCAGCAAAGGCGTGCTTCTTCGTGTCTGAGATTTTGACAGTCGCCTCTCCTTGTGCGTTTCTTCGAGCTCCTAGCACGTGATAACTGGTGGAGGTGCGGGGTACCCTATGCACCGATCCCTTCCCAGTATAGGAAGCTCCAGCCCCATACCGGTGGTTACGCCTGTTCACCGTGTTCGTCGAAGGATCCGTGGACTGGACCCTGAGTTCAGACCTCTCTCAGAGAGGATGACGGCCCCAACTATCCCAGGCAGCATCGTCCAAAGCGGCTTCAATCCAGCCGGTATGGAAGGCGCAACGCCAATGCGCTATACGCTGTTCAAACCACGAATGCCGCATCCCTTACATGAAGCTGTCCATGAGAGTGTTGAAGATTGGCTAGTCCTCTATGACTTTGTTGCCGCTCATAACACGTGGGATGACACAGAAAAGCTCCGATATGTCTACTTTGGTTTGAATGACGGGGTGCGTAATTGGTACGAAAACCGGGCAGGTGTGTTCACGTCATGTGTGGACTTCAAACGCCGGCTTATCGAAACGTAAGCAAGTCCCGATCGCCAAGAGCGAACTGAACATGAACTCCAGTGCCGTATACAAATGCCTAATGAAGGCGTAGCAATGTATGTTGAGGACATGACGCCTTTTTTTCGATGAGCCGACCTTCACATGCCGGAAGAGAAGAAGGTGTGATACCTGATGCGTGGAGTGAAGAAGTTGTTCAGTAGTCTTGTACGCAGCCCCCCCCCCCCCACCCCAAGACTACGTCAAAGTTTCTTGCTGAACCGTCCTAATTGAAAGCACGCTTCGGCAATGGACAAAGATGTACGAGCGACAAGTGAACTTTGCCTCTGCTATGAACTACATGGGTGGTCTTAGGGGCCACGTTGACTTCTTCCGAGATCTCATATGCTCTGTAATCCGCGAAAAACTGTAGAAGTTATCCGTAACCTCGGCGCCCACTGTCAGTCCTTTTCCGAGATGAAGTTCAGCAGGCACAACGAGAACCGTCCTGTCAAACAGAGCCGCAACCCTAAAATGACTTCCCTCGCATGTCGTATGCGCGAACTCTGCTCCAGCCATCACCACCTTTGGCTCCGCTTCCCATCGTGGCCCCTGCCATGCTTCCGGCAGACCAAACCCTGCACCAACCTGCACCACATTTCACTCCGCCTCATACCAAGGCCCCAGCCATGCTTCAGGCAGTCCAAGCGGGCCCGTACCTCAGCGACCGCCGACTGATTCCGCGAAAATCAGACGTGTGGCGAGCCCCTGATCGACGTCATCTTTGCTATCACTGTGGCGAACCTGGGCACATCTACCGACAGTGCACTTATCGAGAGCTGGGACGTTATGGTTTTTCGGCGACTCCCCACCTCCTAGGTTCGGCCAGCGGCCTCCGGAAATTGCGGACTACATTGCCCAGCAGCGCGGATCGACATTTCGGCACCAATCACGTTCTCCATCACCGTGGCGGTTCTCGCCGAATCATTGCACCTATTCGGGCGTGGTGCAGGGCCGGTCACCTAGCCCGCGTCGGGAAAACTAGCCACAGGGACCTTCGGGGGCAAGGCCGCTCAGACTGGTCATGCTAAAGGCCCCCTATTGACGCGGACTGAAGATACCGACGATACATCAACAGCGACATCACCGGCTGACTGCGGAAGAGTTTCCTTAGATATTCCTGTTCTGCCAGATGGTCGCAAAGTCAGCGCTTTAATTGACACTGGTGCGGACTATTCCATAATTAGCGAAAAACTGGCCACCCTTCTGAAAAAAGTAACGACACCATAGAACCGAACGCTAATTCGTACAGCTGGTGGGCATATCGTCACGTTACTCGGTATGTGCACGGCAAGACTGCAAGTCTACGGTTGTACATTTGCTGCCAGTTTGAACCTTCTCCGGGAGTGCTCTTGAGACCTTATCATTGGCATGAATTTTCTCAGAGAGGATGGTGCTATAATTGACATTTGACGACGTCTAGTCACTTTCGCGACCACAAGCACCACAACAGCTTACGCCTTAGTGTCTCTTCGCGTCATCGACGACGCTGTCACGTTACCACCTCATGCGACTGTTGTGGTTCAGGTGGCGTATGACAGAGTGATGCACGGTGAAGCAGTCGTGGAAAGCAATCACTCGCTTCTGCTGTCTCAGGGTGTCTGCGTAGCCAGAAGCCTCGTTGACCGTCGTGATGATCCCTGTGACGTTTTAATCACAAACTTCAGCTGCGAGCACCGGCACCTTTTTTCTGGAACAGTCATCGCCTACACCGACCCAGTCGCCAATGTCACCGATTGTTTTGCTTCCGAGGCCATCGGCACTGCTGAAGCGCCTTTCCGCAGCTTCGACATCAATCCAACGCTTTATGAAACCAACAAGCAGTGTTTGAGCGAGCTGTTGCTAAGATTTCACACATGCATTGCACGTTCTTCGAAGATACGTCAAACACCGATAACAAAACACCGTATTATCACCTACGACGACGCGCATCCAATACTGCAGCAGCCTTCACGTGTTTCGCCAACCGAACGGCACGCGATTCGAACGCAGGTGAAGGAAATGCTTCAGGATGGCGTGATACAGCCTACAAGCAGCACTTGGTCATCACCAGTCATTCCGTAAAAAAGAAAGATGGCACGCTTCGCTTTTGTGTCGACTACAGAAAGTTGAACAATGTCACAAAAAAAGACGTGTACCCGTTGCCCAGGGTCGATGATTCTCTGGAGAGGCTGCGGCGCGCGAAGTGTTTTTCGTCCATTGACTTGAAGAGTGGTTAATGGCAAATAGAGGTCGATGAACGTAACCGGGAAAAGACCCCATTTGCAACGCCAGATGGCCTTTATGAATTCAAAGTCCTCACTTTCGGCCTCTTTTCCGCTCCAGCCACATTCCAGCGAATGATGGACACCGTCCTGGCAGAACTCAAGTGGGAAAGCTCTCTCGTCTACGTCGATGATGTTGTGTTTTCAGAAACGTTTCACGAGCATCGCCATCGCCTTCGGAATGTGCTCGAAGCCATTAGATCGGCCGATCTCACACTCAAGCCTGAGAATAGCTATTTCGGCTATGGAGAATCAAAGTTTCTTGGTTACGTCGTGAGCGTTGTTGGTGTGCGGCGTGATCCTGACAAAACTGCTGCCATCGCCGCTTTTTCAACTTTAACTGACAAGAAAAGTCTTCGACGATTTCTCGGTCTGTGCGCGTATAGCTGGCGCTTTATGGAAAATTTCTCCAACATTTCGGAGCCACTATTACGCCTCACGCTTGATGGCACACCATTTGTCTGGGCTGACAAAGAGCAGACTGCCTTTGCGGAACTACAGCACCGGCTCTCTTCCCTTCCCGTGCTCGGCCACTTCAATGAAGATGCTGACACAGAAGTATGCACTGATGCAAGCAATAGTCCTGAGCGTCTCTCATAATCATATCGTGGTTTTGGGACGTTAAACCCCACAAATCAATCAAGCAATAGTCCTGGAGCTATTTTGGTACAAACACAAAACGGCATTGAATGGGCAATAGCCTACGCAAGTCGCACACTGTCTCGCGCACAATCTAACTGTTCAACATCAGAAAAAGAATGTCTCACGATCATTTGGACACTTACAAATTTTGGGCCATATCTCTATGGAAGACCATATAGAGTGGTGACTGATCATCATGCTTTGTGCTGGTTGACCAATCTATGAGACCCTTCAGGACGATTAGCACGATAGAGTCTGTGCCTACAGGAATTTAATGTCATTATCGTGTACAACTCAGGCAAAAAGCACGAAGATGCCGACACGCTATCATGAGCACCTCTTTAATCCGCCAGTACAAGCGCAGAAGAGGACGGCGCCTTTGTGGCAACTCTGAGCGGGCCGAATATGATGTCTCATCAAAGAAATCACGCCGATCTAAGAATGATTAGTGATCATTTAGAAGGTGGCACCGCGCCCAAAATCTCATCTTCCCGTCGTGCCTGAAGCCCTCCGCGACGACGTCTTATTAGCTTGACACGACAAGCCCACAACCGGTCATCTGGGCTACTCGAGTACTATGAATCAGGTGCGACAACACTACTACTGGCCTAAAATGTCTGCCTGTGTCAAACGCTACGTGAAGGGATGCCGCAAACGCCAGCGTCGCAAGACACTACCCTTAAAGCCTGCAGGCCATCTACATCCGATCGATCCACCATGTCCACCGTTTGATCAAGTGGAAATGAACCTCCTCGGCCCATTTCCTTTGTCGTCTTCCGGCAACAAAAGGATTATTGTCGCAACCGATTACTTGGCGCGTTACGCTGAGACGAAGGCATTGCCGCGAGGGACCGCAGCTGAAGTTGCTAGTTTTTTTATGCATCAAATTGTGCTGCGGCATGGCGCTTCGTCGTATGTCATCACTAATCGAGGGACATCATTCACAGCGAAGCTCTTGGATGATATCTTCAGGTTGAGTTAGACAACCCATCGAAAGATCACTGCGTATCACCCTCAGAGTAATGGTTTAACAAAAAGGCTAAACAAAACGCTAGCCGACATGATCTCTATGTACGTGGATGTGCAGCACAAAACATGGAACGACATCCTGCCGTACGTAACATTTGCGTACAACACTGCAACACAGGAAACTATACGCTTCATGCCATTTCTGCTCGTGTATGGTCTACATATCAAAACTGTGCTAGACGTCATGATTCCATATGAGGACATCGACAAGCTTGACCAATTAGCCCCCGACACCAGTGAGTTCACTCAGCACGCTGAGGAAGCACGTCAACTGGCCCATGGGTGCACATCAAGACTCAACAGTGCACAGATGCACAGCGGTACAAAATCTGCCATCGGGAAGGTAATTATGAACCTGGTGACCAAGTTTGGGTTTGGACACCCATTAGGCAGCGAGGTCTCAGTGATAAGCTCTTGAGGAAGTACTTTGGAACTTACTCAGACGTGTGAGCGACGTGAACTACGAAGTGGTTCCAGACGGAGGCTCACTATCATCCCAGAGCAAGTTACCACACCCAGAGACTGTGCACGTCGTCCGCCCAAAACCGTACTTTACGTGGTGATGCGAATTTTCTTCGTGGGCCAGTGAACTCTTCATGTGAACAGTGAATCTGTTTATTTCCGATTGCCGGGCCCAGGACTCATTTTCTCTCGCACGCCACTTTCTTTTGTGTTTGTTTATGTTACCTCCTTTGACTCACAGCGGTGCATACTTTTGTTTGAGCTCTCTTGCGAGGAGGAGTAATTCCACCTGGATTTCTGTCAGTGAACAGTGAGCCTGTTCTGTGCCGGTGAACGAAGAAGACGAAGACGAGCAACCCGTTCCAGGGAGACGTCCTCCTTTGTGCTTGAAGTTTCGACAGTCACGTCTCCTTGTACGTTTCTTTGAGCTCTTTGCGCGTGGCAGTATGTATGTATGTATGTATGTATGTATGTATGTATGTATGTATGTATGTATGTATGTATGTATGTATGTATGTATGTATGTATGTATGTATGTATGTATGTATGTATGTATGTATGTATGTATGTATGTATGTATGTATACATGTATGTTTGTATGTATGTGTATGTATGTATTGTGAGGAACTGGTTTATTGAGCCAGAATTGAGCTAGATCACACTGGTGACGATATTGTTACGTGAAGGCACAGGGGGAACTAGGCGTTTGAAGGTATATTTACACAGCGCCAACGCGCAAGCCAAGATGGAGAACAGGAGCTGTTCCCTACACCAAAATCACGTAGTCTTCCATGGCGCCTATCTAACCGCTTTTGTGGGACACTGTCTGATACCATAACCCCCGGGTGCTGAAGCACCGTCTCGGAGCTTTCTAAGATGTTGCCTAGTGGTAAAGCTTAAGGCGAGATACATGACCAATGTCTGCAGACAGTGAAGAGGAGGAGGAAGAAAACTCGAGCGGGTCTACCTCGTAGGTCACATCTGTTACCTGGCGCAATACGCGGTAGGGTCCCAGTAGCGGGAAAGCAGTTTTTCAGACAGTCCAATGCGCCCAGTCGGAGTCCTCAACAGCACAAAAGAGCGCGGAGTAAAGTAAACTTTGGCGATGATGGGAGTTGTAACACTGCCGCTGCTGATCTTGCGATGCTAAGAGGCGCTGACGGGCAACTTCTTGTGCTTTGTGAGCTCTGGTGATAGCATCGCGGGCATTTTCGGTAGCCGAGCCGGCGGCTGTCGGAAAGATGGTGTCAAAGGGTAAAGCTGGATCACGGCCAAACACGAGATAGAATGGTGAAAAACCCGCTGCATTGTGGCGTGAGGAATTATAGGCGAACGTAACGAAGGGCAATGCAACGTCCCAGTCATGGTGGTCGGGCGATACGTAGATCGCTTGCAAGTCCGGATGAATCGTTCAGTCAGTCCGTTAGTTTGCGGGTGGTAGTCTGTCGAAACTTAATGTTCTGTCTCGCTGGAGCGAAGCAGGTCGTCGATAACTCGGAATATGAAAGAGCACTCACGATCTGTGAGGAGTTGGCTTGGGGTGCCATGATGAAGTATGACGTCGTGCAGGAGAAAATCGGCAACGTCCGTGGCACAGCTAGTTGGCAGAGCCCGTGCAATGGCGTACCGGGTTGTGTGATCCATCGCAACAGCTATACAGTTATTCCCAGAAATGGACGCAGGGAAAGGGCCTAGGAGGTCAAGACCAAGTTGAAAGAAGAGATCAAAGAGAACGTCAAGTGGTTGGAGGAACTCGGCAGGACTCATTGAAGGTTTTTTTCGGCGTTTACACTGGTCGCATGAGGCGACGTAGCTGTGAACTGAGCAATAAAGACTAGGCCAGTAAAATTGACGCTGTACATGGTCATATGTCCGAGACAATCTGAGGTGACCCGCATTGCGAAAAACAGCGAGCATTAAGGATAGGTGGTCGAGGTGGGTCTCAAAGGTCGCAGAAAAGACGATAATGTCGTCAAGGTAACATAGACAAATTTACCATTTGAACACCTCGCCAAAGAAAGTCCAAAATCCGCTCGAAGGTGGGCGGAGCATTGCATAACGCGAAGGGCATGACCTTAAACTTGTAAAGATCATCGGGCGTGACAAAAGTGGTCTTTTCACGGTCCATGTTGTCGACAGCAATTTTCCAGTACCCTTATCTTAGATCAATAAAAGAAATATACTTAGCGCAATGAAGACAATCCAGGCCATCGCCTATGCACGGTAGCGGGTAGACGTTTTTTTTAGTGATCTTGTTCAGCTGTTGGGTGTCAACACAGAATCACCAAGTGTTGTCCTGCTTTTTGACAAGAACTACAACGGAAGCCCAAAAAGTACATGACGACTCAATTATATCTCTGGCGAGCACTTAATCGACTTCTGCTTGAAATATGTGACGCTCGGTTGGAGATACGTGGTATGGCCGTCGAAGGACAGCGGAGGCATCGCGGTCGTCAATGCGGTGCTTTACAGCAGTGGTTTGACCTAGCGGACGATCGAAAACGTCAAATACGTTCTAGTACGACTCAACCACGCGCAGGAGTGCGTTAGCTTGATGCGGGAAAAAGTTTGACGCAATCAATTTTTTTAACGTCAGCAGACGGGCTTCTTTGCGAAGATCAAGCATGCGTGTAGCTTCAGTGTCCAGTACCGTTTGAAGCCAGAGCTGAGATGACGCATGCGTCAGAGGGAGTCAGCATGGCGAGGGCAATTCCACGCGGGAGCACTTGTAGACCCAGAACAAAGTTGAGCTCGGGAATGCAGGCGCGGTTTGCACGTAACTGAATAACGGTGTGTGGTAATGTAACACTGAGTTCAAAGAATGGATGTGATGGGCACGAGCACATAGTCGCCATCGGTTACAGGTGGTGAGGGCATTACGGTGATGCAGGTCATAGTTTGCAGTGAGAAACGGACATGTTCAGCAGACGACATACGAGCTTGGGGTGGACGGGGCGGATCAATCGGACACGGTAGGTCAAGTTGCACAGTACCAGCTGAATAGTCGATGAGGGTGAAATGAGTGGACAAAAAGTCAAGACCGAGGATCACATCATCAGTGCAGTGAGAGAGAACAGTGAAGAGAACTGAAGTTTGCTGGCGGGCGATTGTAACGCGTGCAGTACAGACGCGAATAACAGAAGCCGTACCACCATCAGCAACATTAACACTGCGTGAAGGGGCTGGAGTAAGGACTTTAAGTGGTCACGAATGTGCAGGCTCATCACAGAAATATTGGCGCCAGTGTCTACCAAGGCTTTAAAAGATTAATCGTGCACTTCAACGCCGATCAGGTTCTGGTTGGTCGGCAGCGTCAACAGAAGAATTGGAGAACAAGTCATAACAGCAGCGTCACCTAGAGTAGCTGCAGCCGTTAGTTTTCCGAAAAAAAAACTGCCGGACGTGAAACGAGGGGGCGGCGGAGACCTGGAAAATCTACGTCGAGGTGAAGTTGAGTGAGTGTACTGGGCAGTGGTCCTAGTGGTCGGGTCGTAATAAGCTGACTCATCACGCCGTGGTGGTTCCTGGCCACAGATGTGGGCTGGTGAGTGGAGGTTGGGCAAGCTTGAGTTTGCCCGATACGGTGAGGTCCACCTGGGAAATCTACGTCGAGGTGAAGGTGAGCGACTGTAGTGGGCAGTGGTCGCAGTGGTCGGGCTGTAATTAGCTGAGCCATCACGCCGTGGTAGTTCCTGGCCATAGAGATGGGCTGGTGAGTAAATGTTCGGGAAGCTTAAGTTTGCTTGATACGGTGAGGTCCACCTGGAAAATCTACGTCGAGGTGAAGGTGAGTGACTGTAGTGGGCAGTGGTCGTAGTGGTGGGTTCGTAATTAGCTGAGCCATCACGCCGTGGTAGTTCCTGGCCATATAGATGGGCTGGTGAGTGGAGGTTGGGGAAGCTTGAGTTTGCCCGATACGGTGAGGTCCACGTGCTTCGCAATGACGGGAAATGTGTCCCACTCGTACACATCGAAAGCAAATCGGCCTGTCGTCAGGCGTCCTCCGTGCATTTGGGTTTCGGTTACGTGGAGCAGGCTGGCGATAATGCTGTAAGTGGCTGGAGGTAGATGAACTGACAGCGTCGGGACGGTGCACATAACAGTCCTTGTAAATTCCCACGTTGGCTATTTCTTGGCGGAGAACGGTCTATATTAGTGATATGGTCGGCTGAGGATTACTCAGTGCTAGTGCTCTCAAGGGTGCGGGTTATATGGCCTCAATTTCGCGGCGTACAATTTTCATATGTCACCGGAGTGTGAATTGGGCTGGGTCGCTATACGAAGATCCTCGCAAGTTAACGTCACAGCAGTGTTGGGAAGGCGCGTAAAGTCGTGGGCAATGTGACGGCTTTTAGCCTGTCAAAAGCGTTGGCACTCCAAGATAACCTCTTGCACAGTGGAACAGCCTTTGCACCTAAGGAGGTTAAATGCATCGTCTGCAATGCCCTTGAGCACGTGTGCTACCTTGTCGGCTTCACCCATGGTTCAGTCAACTTTACGGCAAAGGGTCAGCACATCTTGTATATATGCCAGGCGAGACTCCATAGATGTCTGAATACGCATTCCAAGTTCTCTCCTAGCGGCCTTCTTGCAGCCGGCAGATTGACCGAACAACTCGCGTAACTTGGTCTTCCATACGTTCCACTCCTGATCGCGTTCGTACTGTTATTAAACCATGCCTTGGCCGTTTCTTGCAAATAAAAGGTGATGTTTGCCAGCATCAAGGTTGGGACCCACCTGTGATTTTTGCTGATGAGCTCACAGAGCTTAAGCCACTCATCCACGGCCTCACCGTCCGTTCCCGAAAAGTTGCCGGGATCGCGGGTGGAGTGGCCCCGAGAAAAACGGGCGAGGTCGGCACCGTTGATGCATTGGTCGGGCCGTTGATGCAGTTGACTTAGCGTCGCTGCCGGTGGACATGTTTAAAGCAGCGACTAGGCGTCCGCTGCGTAATTCCGTCGTGCGTTGTAACCCAGCACCTTCCACCAAAATGTTACGTGAAGGCACACGGGGAACTTAGCGTTTGAAGATATATTGACTCAGTGCCAACGTGCAAGCCAAGATGGAGAACAAAAGCTGTGCCCTTGCCAAAATCACGTCGTCTTCCTAGGCGCCTATCTAACCGCTTTTGTGGGAGACTGTCTAATAACGAAATTTACAAATGATGAAGATGTGCAGGTGATGATGATATCTAAAAAGAATGAAGAGTCATTTGCTTGTCGCGCTCACACTAATTCTCCCGCGCGGTGAAAGTGGCTGCCTGGTCACCTGAGAGTATGAGTATGAAATGCGTCGCGCATAAGGCTTTAAACGAGATACGTGCACTATCTCTGTCCCTCGGCAACGATGATCACGAAAAGTGCTAAGAGGAAAAACGCCGTAATCGACAGGAGATGTCTGTTCGACCACCATGTACGGCTCAATAAACGACTGGTGTATTTGTCACATAAGCCGGGGACGCCCAGTGGAGTTCATAAAAGAACTTTGTCAACAGAGGAAAAACTCACAACACGGCGAGACGAGTCGTAGCGAGATTTTCGAGTGTCTTGAGAGCGGCCGGTGTTAACGTGGGCCAGGTGACGGCAGTGGGCGAGACGAGGTAAAAATTCTTCAGAGAAAGAAGCCGTCAAGGGTGCAGGGGCTGGAAGCAAAGAGACGTCCAGAGCGAAATTAGGTGAGCGACCATGGACGAGGAAAAATTGAGAAACACCGGTAGTGCGTTGTGCAGGGTATTATAAGCGAATGTCACGAAGGGTGAAATTGCATCCCAGTTCGTGTGGTTGGGGTGAATGTACATGGCGATCATGTCCGATAGGGTCCGATGAAAGCGTTCAGTCAATCCGTTGGTCTGCGGGTGGTAGGGAGTAGTGGTCTTGTGAACAGTGTTCGAGGCATGGAAAACTTGCTCTACAATACAAAAGAGAAAGACTTTGCCGCGATCGCTCAGGAGAATGCGTGGAGCTCTATGGCGCAAAAAGATGTGGCGAAGAAAGAAATTGGCGACATCAGTGGAATTCCCAGATGGTATAAAAGCTGTTTCTGCGTAGCTGGTAAGGTGATCGACGGCCGTGACAATCCAGCGATTCCCATTGGATAATATAGGAAGAGGCCCCTACAAGTCGCTTTCAATGACTTCAAGAGGCGAGGCGGGACAAGAAAGAGGTTGCATTATTGGCCTAAACACGTTACGACCACACGCCCGGTTCCACTCCGTTTTTCAGGACCGTTCCGGTTTTCAGCCGGTCTGGAGACGGAGGCTGTTCATGGTGGGGCCGCGCGAGCGGAATGCATGAGCACGCTGATTGGCCGACGCGATGTTCGCGAAGTGCTGGCAACCATTTCGGCAAAACAGAGGTGTTCGATGGCGACTATCATCAGCAGACGACACAAAACGTACACTTTTGCCCTTGCGGGTTCAATTTAAACGAAGTACGTGCACTGTTACGTTCTGTTTTGCAGCGGCATGAGTTGCTTGGTTGCGGTCGTGGACGCGAGAAACTATACAGAGGGGCCTTAACCTGCGCGATTGTTGATATTCGCTTAAGCTGCCGTATCTAGCACGCGATCAGCCCATCTGCACAAGGTGTGTTCTGCGTGACATCACCGTGCTTGAACGTGCCCGCGCTTCAGCTTCTTAGAACACGACGTTCCCGCACACGTTCCAAATCAGATTATTTAAGTAGGTGCGCTGACGACAATCGGCCATCAATTGTGAGGTTACAGACATGTAGGTCGAGACAGCCAGACACAAATCTCAATCACCCCCCCCCCCGGAATGCTACTCCTTTAGAGCAGCGCCGCGGGCCGCTCTAATGAAGTGCGCAGCACCAGCACGATGTGACAGGGCCACATACCAGGACTCGGCAACCTACTGCGGCCGGGCCTCACGCGCGCACCCCCGCACGACATCCGAACTCCCCTCCCCCTTTCCTTGTGAAATTTTATCTGAAGGCTAACTTAGGAGTTTTGTGCTGAAGCAGATTTTCGCTTGTAAGTTTTCATTGTTTGTAAATTGCAGCTTTGTGACATTTGTGCTAAAAATACCCAGCACTTCTATATATCAAACTATTCCAGTTTTTTTCCACTTTTCTCAATTCGCAAATTTTTTTTCCTTTACCTGTGCTGGATTCCTCATCCTACAAAACTGGGAATGTGAGGGGAGATAATTGCAGGTTGTGCAATATTACGACTCATACACAGACCAATGGGCAGGCACATATTTCATATTGTCGCGACGTGAAGACAGAGTTCGTATTTTAAGAAGCCGAGAAAGCAGCAGCGGGTCGGTCTTTTTATTTACCGCGTGCCAAAGAGTTCTCCGTCTTTGTTGTTGTTGCGTTCTACATAAAAGCGTGCTGATCGCGTATGCACTGTCACCTTCGTCTTTCTCGCCGGACGCACGTGACAATATACTTAACATAACGAAAAGTACACAGCGTGCGGCAACATAAAGGCAAATATTGCTACAATGCACACAGACATTGTTTCGATGGTCCTTTTACCTAGAAAGATTCACCCTAATTGATAAAAGAAAAAACAGCAATCATATGATAGTGTACAGTGAATATGGAAAGAAAGATGAACGACATAACATCTACATTCTCAAGTGTTTCCCATTTATTTTTGAAGCAGTTGTAGCCTGAATGGTAATGAAAAGCAGTTAGAGTCATCCATGATCCAATCAAGAGCCATACTAGCAACAATTCTTTGACACCAAGCTCAGAGTGTGATGAAAACAGCATGCTGTACGGTTCATGTTTATTACCAATCCACATGTACATAGCTCTTCGCAATGTGCCCATTGTAACAGATGTCGATCGATGCGATACTAAATGTGAGCTGAAAACACCAAGGGAGATGACGAGTGGCCCATTTCATTGATTTTTACTCAAGCAAACTATGTAATCAATAAAAGAAGGGAATTCGAAGGGCCCGTTTTTCTGTTTAACTCAACCTTATAGAAAACCAGAACGTAAGCAAGCCGATAAAAGTATGAGGATAGTTTACTGTATTGTTTTAAGTGTATCATAGCCATTGTGATATAGATGTGCATAAGAACAAAGTGGACGAAAAGCGAATTCCATCCACATGCACCAAAGCTGCAACCTTCAAATGATGCACCTCATGCTCTACCGTAACTCAAGGTGTATAGCATTGCCCACAATATCCAAATAAGGTGGCAGGTTCATTCACTGTTGGGGGCAAGTTGTCGTTCCATCCACTTTGCTTTATGCACACACATATTAAATTATACATTTACAACGGTACAATTTAGGTCCCCTGTACCTTTTCTTAGCTTCACAATTTTCTGGTTTTTATTATCCTTCATAAGTGAAACTGGAAATTTCGCAAGGAGAATGCAGCAGCACTTGAATGATTTCATGAAGGGCAATGCAAGCTTGAATGCCACAACGAACCATCACTTGAACACTAACTGTGTCTAAATAAAATAATCTGATGGTCATCACATCTAACTTAATTATCAAGTCGAGCCACTATTAAGGCACACGAACAATGACAAATAGAAGTCTACACATTCAACAACTACCTCTTTAACTAGATGGTTTTTACAACTATACATGTTATTTTAATTGTTTAATTAGGTATCACATTTTCACCAAGCATACAAATACAATGTCAATATGTCTTCCCTTGGTGTTTTTATACATACGATTGCAACACTCTCTGTGGTAATTCTATCTTTTGTACAAATGTACATATTGATGTGTATCTTGATTGTGTAGTTACTTCAATAACTACTTCCTTTTTGCTAGTATAGTTATTTGCTTTTCCTGGTACTTATTCCTGCATTTCTCCTGAATTGGTTGGTGCAAGCTTCTACCCGATCTTCTGTTTTTAATTACTGCACTTGATTCAGTGAAAAGTAAACAGCAACTGACTTACTAGGTGTCGATGAACAAATTTTGCAACTCCATATGACACACTGATCATGAAATTTTGAAATGATATGAGGATTGGCTGTGTCACCAATGTAAATATAGTTTTTCTTCACATACATCTATAGTCAAAATAACTTAACCTCTGTGGTTCGAGTCTAAATGTAAGAGAATGGAAAACTACATTATTGAGATAAAGAGTGCTCGGTTACTATGAAAAGAGCCAGGGCAAGGGAAGAGTTGTGTGGGTTCTGAAACTCTCCATAGCTTCTTTATGCTTCAACTTTTTGGGTCGCACTGAAGTATTTACACGGCTTCACATCAACTACCTGTGGCTAAAGTTAGCCGTTCACCACATAAACACTGCCCGAAAAAAAATTCTTGAGTTTAGCCATGCATTGAGCACCTTTTGCAGGGCCCTGTTGGCTATTGCAGCTTAACGGTTGCCAATTGGTTTCCAATTACACATTGCAAAGCCACGTCTCCCATGGCCATATGTTGGGTCTCTTGGTAAATGATTGCAAGACTACTCTCGCCAGACGCCGCGTGCACTAGTAGTTGGATTTGTTGTCTCACTAACTGTATCAGTTAAGAAGGTGTTTGCATCCTATTGGCTTCTGCGCAGGGAACTGTTAACGCTTGTTGCTATTTTGTGTAAACGTACGAGTTCATGTGACATGGGATGAGGTCCACATAGATTCTTGCTCCTAGATCAGGTGGTTTGTGTGTGGTTCTATTTTATCATACCTAAGGCATTGAAGAGTAACATAGGCACATTAAGACGGAGGGCTTCTGGGGTGTTTCACTGAGTCTCGTGCTGAATCCATTTTGGAGATCAATTATTATTGGTATACCTCACTTACATTTTCCCCCTCCCCCTTTAGGTGCACTCAATCCTGCTTTGTCAGCCAAACTAGCACAACTGTCTGAGAGTACTTCACTAAATTAGTAGAAATGCATGCAGTGGATGTTATGAAGCCACATTGCTAACGCAGTAGAATTCACTAAGTTATTCCTTAATTCGTTGCCTGCATTTTGCCAGAGGGTATTCCAGAAAGAGGGTTCCAGCAACAATAACATATGGACTGCATGAAGTGTAACAGTGCCTACAGTCTCAGCCTTACAAATCCAAACACACTGCTTCTGTAACATAATAAATGGCCTGAACGTTACTTGACCATTTAAAAAACACGTAGCGTTCAAATGGTAACAAACACAAAATACGCACAGATGCATTGTTGTTTACGGTAGTGGATCCTCACAAAATACATAAACATTCTGCCATGGCAGTAACTCCAGATTGTTCAGGATAAATAAAATATGAGTGACATGTAGCTTACACAACTTCAATCAGCAGTTCTTCTATTGATTCACAGCATGAAAGCACAACAAATTTGGCTAAACCTTGGTCAGCTAGGTTTTTTGGTTTCACGTCGCGAACAGCAACAAAAGCTATTGCTTTTTCCTTTAGCTAACAACTGTAGTAGAAAGAGACATGCCCCGGAGCATGAAGTTATGGACCTCTTTTAATTGAACTGCAATTTCAAAATGAGTCTCACAAAAAATTACATGGCTATGCATCATATTGGCACTTCAGGCTGCTGGAGCTGTGTCCAAAATAGAACTTGTTTTTTCACAGCATAAATTGGTATACTAACAGTTAAGTACACTCAGTTATACTCATTAGAATGTCATGAGCTCAGTATGAGTGCGTGGAGAGTGAGTAAGTAGACACGAGTATGAATGGGAGTGAGAAATCTCAAGTGGGAGGGGGCATGAAGCAAATTCATTCAAATTTATTTTCATCCTGTACTACAGAAAGGACTGTGATAAAAATCTGTTTTCAGAACAATGGATGTTGAGAAATTTGATCACAAGTGAACTTAGCAGCGATTAACAGGGCACTATGTGAGTGCAGGAGCACCGAAATGAGCTGACTGAGAAGCTTCTGCAGTGATACTTTAAGTCTGTAATTTACTCGAACAATTTGGTGCAATGAGCTGTGAAATTCAGCCTCATGGCATGATGCAAATGTAGTGGCACTACACATGGCTTGAAGTTTTCCATGTATTACAGCTTAAACCTTACCGTGTGCGCTGACGGACTATGGGGCGTCACTTTTCACCTGCTTTCTTAATTCATATGAATGCATTCACTGTTTCACATTGCTTGCAGCACTTGGGCAATAATTTTTCAGAGAGGTAGTAACACATCTATTTTCTCTCTGTTCTTACTGTTATTGTGTTTCGCTAAAACCTTACTGTTGCACTTTTTCCCTCGTAGCAAGCCACACCTTCATGTACTGGAACATTCTTAAATCGTGTCTATCATTTCAACACTCACCCTCACAAGTAGTAGTAGTAGTAGTACAAAACATTATTATATACATAATCCAGACAGGCTTGAACTCCAGTGCCCCGAAGAATATACGGGATGGAGAGCGAAGTCTGTCCGGCAGTGTGGTGCCCCTATTCCAGGGCCTCACTGGCGCGAGCCATCTGTTCAGCTCTTCGGATCAGTCGCAGCTGATCCACTAAGGCTGGGCTAGACAGCAGCGCCTCCCATTCCTCCCACGTGCCAGTGGTGTCGTGCTCTTCTTCGTGCTCTGTACACTCCCACGTGATGTGAAAGAGTGTTGGGGTGGCTCCACACCACGGGCACATATCTCTGTACGCAGTGGGGTAGATCAGGAGAAGAGTGTGCAGATTTATGTAAGTGTTAGCCTGTATTTTTCTTAGCGCTGTTGCCTCCACAGCGCTGAGCTTGTTGTGAGGACGTGGATATAGCTGCCTATTTTCTCTGTAGTACTTTAAAATTGTTGCGAAGCAAGGGTCCAGGGGTGTAGGGCTATCACTTGCACTGGCTTGAGTGGCTCGGTGATTTGTGAAGCATCGAGTCGCCTCATCCGCGTGCAGGTTCCCTGTCACACCCTCGTGCCCCGGTGCCCAAGTCACAGCCTGTACGTATTTCACTGTGGGGTCCCATTTTGTCCCAACCAATATACGGAGCGCTTGTGCTCCAATTTTGCCCTTTAGATAGTTTCTGGAAGCTTTTTGCGAATCTGAAATGATTGTTAATGGAGCGTTTCGCGTCCATCCTTCTTTTATTGCGAGGGCTATGGCAACTTCTTCTGCTTGTGTTGTCGACGCCTGATCTATTGTGTGGGCACGGTGTGGGCACGGCGGACCCGGAGCGAACATGTGGCCTAAAACGCCATTCTTCCGCATTGTGCAGGTTTTCCTGTTCGGTCTGGCCGGAACGCACTGCGCAACCGACGTATCAACAGCCTACACGTGCCGTATGGATTCACCCAAGATGGGTCCTTGCATCGCCAGTAATTGCTACCCTGTCATCGAGCTTGCTCCGCCCCCTTCGCATCATGTGACCTCGTCTGCGTCCCCTATAAAAGTTGGCATCCAGAACTTCAGCTTCAGTGGGCACGGCGGACCCGGAGCGAACATGTGGCCTAAAACGCCATTCTTCCGCATTGTGCAGGTTTTCCTGTTCGGTCTGGCCGGAACGCACTGCGCAACCGACGTATCAAGAGCCTACACGTGCCGTATGGATTCACCCAAGATGGGTCCTTGCATCGCCAGTAATTGCTACCCTGTCATCAAGCTTTCTCCGCCCCCTTCGCATCATGTGACCTCGTCTGCGTCCCCTATAAAAGTTGGCATCCAGAACTTCAGCTTCAGTGGGCACGGCGGACCCGGAGCGAACATGTGGCCTAAAACGCCATTCTTCCGCATTGTGCAGGTGGGTACTCACTACTGTACAATAAGGAGCGATTGCCCTGGTCTTCTGGTCTTGCCGTGCCCCCATCAGTGCCTTTGTATTGCGTATGACGTTTACTGCGTACGCTCATTACTTCTGTGTGAGGATGTTGAGGTGAACCCTGGGCCTGTCGAGAAAATGCTGAAGGAGCTACTGGATGGTCAGAACAAAATTTCTTCGGACATAGCTGCGATAAAGACGCAACAAGAAAACATGGAAAAATTATTTCCTATTGGAACTCGCGTTTCGCTGTACTGGAACAACGTACTGCC
The DNA here is from genome assembly GCF_043290135.1 of Rhipicephalus microplus. Lineage (NCBI taxonomy): Eukaryota > Metazoa > Arthropoda > Arachnida > Ixodida > Ixodidae > Rhipicephalus > Rhipicephalus microplus. The sequence continues at coordinate 41,331,054 of NC_134701.1, forward strand.
TGTATTGATGCTCTGACAGTGGCCACGCTTGAAGCTAAATTTACTGATCTTGAAGACAGGAGCAGGCGGTCCAACCTAGTTGTTTTCGGCATACCTGAGCCACCGGAAGAAACCGAGGACATGCTGAAAGAAGCTGTACTCACTGAGGTTTTTGAACATAAACTTGAGGTCAAATGCAAATCAGTAGGTAGAATTCACAGATTAGGCAAGCCTGGTGGCAGTCGCCCAGTTATCGTATATTTTCAGGATTACAACGAAAAGCAGCAAACTATATCGAATGCCCGTAAGCTAAAGGGTACAGATATTTCTGTTCAAAACGACTATTCTAAGGAAACACTCCGTAAACGTAAACTGCTCTGGAACAGCGCCAAAGAAGAAAAGAGACAAGGCAAGAAGGTTAATCATGTACCTGACAAACTTATGGTTGATCGGGATAGGTTTGTATGGGACGACTGCAAAAACTCGAGGATTAAAATTGCCAGTTCCCAGTCCAGTAAACATAAAACATGACCTGAACGCCCCGATTCTAAACAACTGCGCCTCCTAAATATTAACGCACGCAGCATCGTTAATAAATCCGAGCAACTGGAGTCCATTCTTCTTGGCAATAGTGCGCACATTGTTGTTATCACGGAAACCTGGTTGTGTGACGATATCAGCGATGATGTCGTTTTCCCCTCCTCCTATCGGGTGTATCGTCGAGATAGAAATTGTAGCGGAGGCGGTGTCGCTGTGCTCGTAAAATGTGCTCTTGATGCGACGCTTCTTAATCAGTTCGACGACCACGAAAGCCTTTCTCTGAAGGTATCCTTCTGTGGGCGTTCATTTCTTATCTTTGCTGTTTATCGTGCACCTAACTCGCCTCCTCGGTTTCTGCATGACTTACACGTACACATGGCGTCATACAAGCATGACAGAATATTTCTTGTGGGCGATTTTAACATGCCTAACGTAAATTGGGACTCCGCTTTTGCCAGTGTCGGACAATCCCCGCAAACCTCGTATCTACTAGATATAATGATGTGCCATGATTTGCGCCAGGTGGTGAAGCAACCAACACGTGTCGGCATGACCTGTGCTTCTGTACTTGACCTTGTTTTTGTAAGTCAATCAATACAAAATTATTTTGTCTGCATTGAAAATGGTCTTTCTAACCACCATATGGTGTCTTTTTCATGCTCTGTGGAAAAAGTGTGCACTGTGCCTCGAGCTAAATGTATTCGCGTCAAAAATTTTTCCCGTGCCCATGATGAATCTGTGTTAGATTATTTAGAACTCCGCCTAAGCAACTTCCACGGTTCTAACACTGCCCAAATGTGGGATACTTTCAAGAACATGTGTCTCCACTGTATCGAACATTTTGTTCCAGACTAGGTAAAAAAGACGCGTAAGCTGACCCCTTGGATTTCACGGGATATTTTACACTTCAAAAGAAAATTAAAACGCCTAAAGCGAGGAGTGTCCTCTCGTGGCATCATTCAAACCACTCAATTAGCCCTTAATCAAGCCGTAGCAAGCGCTAAACGAAGTTATTTTGAGCACGAGTTGCCGAATTTTATTCGATCTGCTCCGCCGAAATTTTGGAACTTCTTGTCGAACAAAATAAAACCTATTGAAAAATTACGTCACGATAATGCGCTCCTCGTTGATAAGACAGACATTGCTGAGCATTTCAACGCTTATTTCTACGGTGTATTTTCGACAGTACATGAGCCTATGCCCCAAATTGTTTCCAATTGCAAAATCAATGCTGATATTGTGTCTATATCTGGTGTGATTTCTATGATGCTTAACCTAAAAACTAAGTCTTCACCTGGTCCTGACGGGATACCGAACATTTTTCTTTCCCGTTACGCTGAAGCATTATCACCCTTTCTTGTGGCAATTTTCAACACATCATTATCTTCTGGTGTCCTACCCTTTGATTGGAAAGTCGGACGCATTGTTCCCGTGTTTAAAAAAGGCGATGTCACGGTTCCTGGTAATTATCGTCCCATTTCATTAACATCATCTTGCTGTAAAATTTTAGAACATATTATAGCTAACTACATTTCCAAGTTTCTCAACGATAACGGTTTATTATCCTGCTTCCAACATGGTTTTAAAAAAGAATTTTCTACTGTCACTCAATTAACCTCTACTGTTCACAGTTTTGCCGGCGTCCTTGATAAGACTGGCCAGGTCGACGTAATTTTCCTGGATTTTCGAAAGGCCTTTGACCTTGTTCTACATTCGCAACTCATGCTCAAACTACAGGCAATTGGACATCCGGCCTTTTTAACAAACTGGATTTCTTCTTATCTATCTGACCGCACGCAATATGTTAGTATTGATGATAAATGTTCCAAATCTTTACCCGTCACATCTGGCGTTCCGCAAGGTAGTGTACTAGGCCGCCTTTTGTTTCTTATATATAATAATAATATTGTTGATGTGATTACCAGCCCAGTACAAATTAGACTATTTGCGGATGATTGTATTCTTTTTAACGAAATAACTTGCCGCGAGGATCAAATTCAATTAAACTCTAACCTTCTTAGCATACAGGCATGGTGCACAAGGTGGAATATGAAGTTAAATGCCGAAAAATTGGTCTTCATAAAAATTACTAAAAAGAAGAACAGCTTGTCGTTTTCCTATGAGCTTCCTGAACGACCGCTTTGTGAAGTCAGTTGTTACAAGTACCTTGGTGTCACCATTACAAACAACCTAAGTTGGAATCAGCACGTTTCCAACGTCTGTGCGTCCTCTTTTCGCAAGCTCTGCCTTCTCAGACACAAACTTAAATTAGCTCCTCCAAGTGTTAAACTTCTTGCATACACATCGATTATTAGACCAAAACTCGAATACGCATGCTCAGTTTGGGACCCGCACAAGCAACAAAATATTCAGGCTCTTGAAATCATACAGCGCAAGGCGGTTCGCTTTATCTACTCAAAATATCGTTTATCAGACTCGCCTACTACTCTCATGAAAGAGAACGGGATCCAAACGTTGCAGGCACGACGTAAAATAGAAAGGCTTAAATTTCTTTACCAGCTTAAGAGCAACAAACTCGGCATTAGCCCTGATCAGTTTATTCAGCCATTGACTTCTCGGCGTACACGACATCGACACGCTGCATCCCTGACCCCCTACAGCGCCAGAACAAACGTCTTCAAATTTTTCTTCTATCCACGCACCATATATCACTGGAATGATCTGCCCATATCTGTTGTCTGTAGTATTGATGGGATTGAACATATAGAAAATTGAGACAGTATGTTTCTTTTTCTTTTTAGAAGTTGCTGTATTTTACCTTGTATTGTCGGTTTGTTTATACTTGAGTGATTATGCCCCTCCTGCTTGGGCCCCTTGTGGGGCCTGCTGTATGTCACAAATAAATAAATAAAATAAATTGAAGCGCAAGCTGTAATTTTCCCTTTATGGTCGGTGGCTACACACGCATATCTCTTTGCATTGGTCTGATAAGGCGCGGCGTCAGTGAATCTGGCAGTGTTAAAAAATCTTGTCTTTTTGTCTATGTAGTCAGCCTTTGCCTTTCTTCTTCCAGCATGCAGAGTAGGATCCAGGTTGCTTGGTATTGGCAATACGGTGTACCATTTTCTGAATTCGCTTGGTTCTGTTTGTAATAAAGTATTGCGCCCTAGTTTTGTTAGGACTGCTCTGCCCGTTGGGGTCTGGAGAAGGCGATTTTCTTGCGCTAGTAATTGGGCCTCGGATAATTCTTCAATTGTGTTATGAAGATCAAGCGCCAGCAGCTTGTCGTTTGCAGTATTCCGCGGTAATCTCGGGGCTGTCTTGTTAGCCATTCTAATTATTTGGTTTGCTTTTTCCTTCTCTTCCCTGTTCGTAATTTGATATGGAAGCGAGTATGTAATGCGACTGATGACGAGGCTTTTGACCAATTTTAGGGTATCTTGTTCTCTCATGATTTTATGGTTGTTTGTTATTCGCGAGATCATGCGTGAGATCTGCTGTACTGATGTTTTGAGAGTATTTAGTGTGTGCAGACATCTCTGATTAGTTTGAAGCCACATTCCTAGTATGCGTACGGTCGCTTTTTCCGGAATGACATTTCCGTCGAGCTTGACTTCCAGCTTTAGATTCGGGTCGATCCTCCGTGCTTTTCTCTTCGTGAAGCGAATGAGCTCTGACTTTTCGGCTGAGCACTGAAGACCCCGTATGTTTGCGTACTCTTCTATGGTGTTAGCTGCCTGTTGTAACCTATCTTCTTTCTCTGCTAGACTGCCTGTAGTTGTCCATACCGTAATATCGTCTGCATATATCGCATGTTGTAGACCGGCCATATCTGAGTTTTCCTGCAAGGCCTGTCATGGCGACATTGAAAAGTGTCGTTGAAATGACCGCTCCTTGGGGTGTTCCTTTGTTTGGAGGTTTAATGATGTGGATTCCTAATCTCCCAGCTTGATTGTTGCAGTCCTGTTACTAAGAAAACTTTTGACGTAGTCGAACATTCGTTTTCCACAGTTAGCTTCCTCCAGACCTTCTAGTATTGCTTTGTGACTGATGTTATCAAAGGCTCCCTTCATGTAAACTGCCATAACGACGTTTTCCCCAACCTTAGAGTTGTTCATTATTACTTGTTCTTTTAAAAGTAGTAGAACATCTTGCGCAGAAAGGTGTGAACGAAAGCCAAACATAGCTTCGGGCATGAGGTTGTTCTTCTCGAGATGGTTGAGGAACCCTGTGTTCACCAGTTTTTCAAAGATTTTTCCTAAGCAGGACGTGAGCGAGATAGGTCTCACGTTCTCAATGGCAAGTTTTTTTCCTGGTTTAGGCACCTTGACCACAATCGCATGTTTCCATTCTGGTGGGACAGTTCCAGCCAGCCAATGTTTGTTTATGTATTTAGTGAGAGCTTCAATGGCTTCGTCATTTAGGTTCCTGATCATACCATTGGTGATTTTATCTGCACCCGCGGCTGTGTTCTTCTTGTTACTAAATATGGCTGCTCTTACCTCAGCGTCCGTAAAAGGCTTGTCTAAGTCAGGTTGCGGTGATCCTTTATACCTTCCTTGATATGAAGGCGTCGCTCCGTGTTCCCCAAAGCATTTTTTATGCATGGCCCGAATGAGGTCCTCTTTTGTACCTGGGTATAAGTGCAGCAATCGTTCAACGGCTTTACTGTTTTCATTTTTTGTCTTCGTGGGGTCTATCATAGCTTTCAGTATGTTCCATGTTTTGGCCGTACTCAGCGTTCCATTGAGTGAATCACAGAAATCGGCCCAATTAGTTGCAGCTAGTTGATTGGGGTAATTCTCTGCGTGCTGGGTGATATCTTTGATTTTTTCTTTAAATTCACGGTTACGTTTCTGTCTTTTCCATCTTTTCGTAGGGCTTCTTCTTGCTTCCCAAAAATGTAGTAGGTGTGAGTCGACCTCAGGGGCATTGCTTGATTGCGTTATTTTTTTACTGTACCTTTCTTTTTGACGCCTTATTTCGTTGCACCAATCACTCAAGTTTGTTATTTCTGAGGCAGTCAACCTTTGTTCCAGTGATTTTCTGAATGCATGCCAATTAGTTATTTTGGCAACGCCAATCTTTTTACGTATCTGATCTGTGTGTATGGTGGTACATAATATGTAATGATCACTGCCTAGATTTTCTAGAGTGTTGTGCCATTCCACCTCTTGACAATTTTTGCACATAGTTAGTTCCGGTGTTGTGTCTCTGGAGTTACTGTTTCCTAGTCTTGTTGGCATTGCTGGATCCGTCAGGAGTGTCATACCTTTAATTTCAATTTTCTGGGCTATGTTTCTGCCCTTGGCATACTGAGTGAGGTATCCCCAGCTTGGGTCTTTTGCATTGAAGTCCCCCACCACTATGAGCGTGTTCTGCTTCGCTAGTTTTACTGAATCTTCAAATAGTTTGTCGAAAGTTGCCTGTCTTTGTTGAGATGGGCTCTATATGTTCAGGGTGGAAATGCTTTTCTTTTTCTTCTCTTTATATAGGATTTCCGTAATGATATGTGGGATTTCGATTCCTTCAATTTGTTTATGCTGTATTGTGGTTATGAATTTGTGGACTAATGTCGCCCCTCTCCATTCGTTGTTATTATTCACAGCTTCACCATTAGTGTCATAACTCTGCATGTTTGGCCTTATTCCCACCTCTTGGAGAGCTATCCCAGCAGGTGGCCTCGGCTGCATGGCCACTAGCTGTGAAAGCTGTTCCTCTTTTCGTCGGAATCCCCAGCAGTTCCACTGCCATATGTCACACTCTTCCGTAGTTTTTCTTAGTCGCTTATGCATTGTCAGTATCTTCTTGTGTCATATTAAGTAGGCCCGGCCTGTTTTATGCCTTATCTGCTTTTCCCTTATGTGGCTGCCATTGGTATGCTTTCTCAACGCCTTGGTGAGTTCTATCTGTTGCGCTTGAATTTTTCTTTCCAACACGCCGAGTTTTCTGTCTACGTGCCCCATGACCTGTTCAACGATGGAGGGAACTATTTCTTTTACGGCTTCTTTCAGAATAGGTATCGTCACCACAGTGTCGTCGTTCAATATTGATACGCTTTGTTGCTGTTGCTGCTGCTGTCCTGCCAAGGAAGATTGAGTTGGTTTCTCTTTTGGTTGTTGCTGCTGCTGCTTTTGAAGTTGCCTATATTCTCTTTCTAAATCCCGCATTCTTACACGCATTAATTCTAGTTCTCGCTCGAGTCGCGCGAGCTGCCGCTGCCGCTGCCGCTGCCGCTGCCGCTGCCGCCGCTGCCGCTGCCGCCGCTGCCGCTGCCGCTGCCGCCGCTGCCGCTGCCGCTGCCGCCGCTGCCGCTGCCGCTGCCGCCGCTGCCGCCGCCGCCGCTGCCGCCGCTGCCGCTGCCGCCGCTGCCGCTGCCGCCGCCGCCGCTGCCGCCGCCGCCGCTGCCGCCGCCGCCGCTGCCGCCGCCGCCGCTGCCGCCGCCGCCGCCGCCGCCGCTGCCGCCGCTGCCGCTGCCGCCGCCGCCGCCGCCGCCGCCGCCGCCGCCGCTGCCGCCGCCGCCGCCGCCGCCGCCGCCGCCGCCGCCGCTGCCGCTGCTGCCGCTGCTGCCGCCGCTGCCGCTGCCGCTGCCGCTGCTGCCGCTGCTGCCGCTGCCGCTGCCGCTGCTGCCGCTGCTGCCGCCGCCGCCGCCGCCGCCGCTGCCGCCGCCGCCGCCGCCTGGATTGAGATCCGGAGCGTGATCCCGCGTCGGACCCCTCCGTTAAATCCATATCCTGCCTTTCGGTGCTAAACCACCGGCGCTTCAGTATTACTGGAGATCGTTGTCCATTTTAGTGTCTAAGCTACTGTACCTGTTCTTTTCCCCGTTGGGGGACTTTCTTAAGCCTTTTAGTGCATTTTTTTGCCGCCGTTGGATAATCCCCGCCTAATAGTGCACACTTGGAACGCACTCGTGGTCGTTTGGAGGGTCTTTAAGCCTGCAGCCGCCACACACATTCACAGTGGGTGTAGGACAGACGTCCGTCCTGTGGACTTGGCTTTTACACTGTTTACAGTATTGTCTTGTGCGTTGGTATGGTAGACATGGCATCTCACCACCAAATTAATACACAAAACGCGGCACAATGGGTCCATCAAAGGTTATCATTGCCGTCTCAGATTTTCCCAACATGCGTGCTTGCACGATCGTCTGCTAGAACAAAAACAAAACAAAGACCTGCGAAAATATTCATAAGTTGTAACTTGTTTTTTGAATAACCATTTATCACTTGTAAAGTTATTTTGCCAGATAACATACATTTTTTTTTCAGTTTATAGCAGCGACAGATGTTTTTTTTTTCCTCACACAGATATCCAAGCCAAATCCATTCACAGCTAAAGCCACATGTTGTTTGTCTTTGTCTCCGTGGGCATGCTCTCTCATGTGTTCGCGCTGCTACACACGATAGCACGAAATGTTAAATTTACGCAAGGAAGCGCCGTTCCTCGTTCGTGTGATGTGCTAAGATTGCGCCCTATTCCCGCGGTTGTTTGAGTGCGGATCAAGTGCGAGTCGTCCAAGGAATCGGTGGGTTGGGCGGGCGCTCGAAGGACTCCGAGGTGACGGCTGACGCCTGTGGTTGCTTCCCTCAGGACAGTGTGAAAGAAACTAAAGGTAAAGGGGACACTTTTTTATGTAGACCAAGTATGCCACTCAGTGCAAGTGTGTGTTGCTGCACTCGAACGAGGCGTCGTGAAACGGCAACCTTACGCGCCCCTGCGAGTGCGGTTGCCGATTCGCTTTGACAACGCTAACGCCAGCAGAGCCAAGGTGCATCGACGCGGCCTTACTGGAGCTAATTCGAGACAACTGCGGCAACATGCATGTGTATGATGATCGATTTTTTTATATGTGCAATGTAGTGAGGAAGACGCACACGGCGCTTGCTACGTTGTTGATTAAACGAAGCCTGCAGTGCCATTTGATGGAAAGCAGCATTTTGTTTACGTTCGCGGGCGATACAATTTGTAACTTGGCTCGATTCACCTAGCCAACCGCCTAAGTGGGTTGATTAGCATACGTTCACGGTAGAGCTTTATTATGCCCCTAAACAGTGGCGCGTGCTTGTTAAAAGATATAATGTGTGTGCCTAGTTTAGAGAGAGAGGTGTTCGTGCAATCTGCATATGTACCTGCAAGACGCTTTTGCTTGTAACTAATAATGTACCGGCCAGCACCTACATTGTACGCCTGACTTTGAAGAAAACTTGCATGCACAATGTGAGATTTTGTAATCTGCCAGAGTTGCTTTTTATAAAATAATACACTGCCAGCATGTTCAAAATATGTTTCGCTGCTGTGTGGCAGGGGTGCGGTTATCACGCTGTTGTGTAGTTGCTGATGCAAGCACTTATAGTTTTGATGCGTTAATACTTCTCATCTAACTCATCAGGTGTTTGGCTGTTTCAGCACAAACAAAGCAAAGAGAGAAGGAAGACGGGTAATGACAGGACCAGTGCCGACTTTTGTTTGCAGGAGAATACCCATGTTGGTGTATTTATTGTGACAGCCTTTCTGTGTTGCTTTTTTGCCCAATTTATGCAACAACACAGTTTTCAGCAATATGAGAGAGAACAATGAAATTAGCTTTTAAAGATCATGGTGACTAAATGCCTAGTAATTCACAGCACAAAGTAACAACAAAAGACATCAGTATGATCAATGTGGACGAGTACAGTCTTGCACCTAAAAAATATATTGTGCAAAATGTTGCCTAAGTATGAAACCTCTCTATGTTTGCAAATAGTGTGACGTCACTTCGAGCGCCGTGCCAGCCATTCCCTCCCTCTGTGCAAGGGCTGGTTGGCAAGGAAGTTGTTTGTGACGTTCCTGATAGACCACTGAGATGTATGCGATTCTAAACATGTAGCCTAATATATACATAATCTTTTGCGCAGTTACATCGCTGCATCTGACACCTACAACTTATTTGCATATTTAGATTGCTCCCTTAGGATCTAATTCACGAACTTGTAGTGTGCATTGTCACTTCATGAATATCGAGCGGTAAAGGTACTGAGTATATGTGAAACAAGAATCTCTGCTTATTACAAGAAGACATATGAGGCCTTCGATAAAACGAGTTATATATTTATTGGGCTTGCGTACTCGTCGGGGCGATTCGTACATGCCGCTTCAGCAAATGGTATCTTCCAGCCCGGTGACCGTGCAATTTTTTTCTGCACACAGTGCAAACACCGAGATGTACCCACTCGCAGATGGTCCCGTCAAGTGCATATTTACCTTGACTAAAATGTCGAATCAAGTTTTTTCATCGACCAGTCCCTGCCATGAGTGCTAACGTCTTCGCAAACAAGACATTGTTATTGACACTGCACACACCACACACAATATTCTCAGTTGAACCGATATTCTCAATACCTTTCAATGCACACTACATGCCGCAATCAACAGTGCACATTTTTGAAGACTATGCCGCTGTTCCTCGCACAGGCCACATCGTGTGTTCACTTCTTCAAGATAAACAGACAGCGTGGCAAATATTTTACCACACAGTTTACCACACAGCTAGATGTTTGCTGACACATACTACAGCTAATATTGACCTTGTAACGTGAAGTGTAAGCTTTGAAAAATCAAAACTTGCCCCAAACACCGCACGACTGTACCGGGCTGAGCCACCAGCGGGAGTGTTTTTCCAGCCACACCTTTTACATGTGCCAGTGACATCATGCTGTGACGTACCTCGGTAGGGGCCTATTGCTGCATACTTTATGTGAATGAGGGTCCTGTTAGTGAAAGCAGGCATTGTTGATTTCGTAACTTGTTCATTCCCAACTGGACCTTCATTTGCACGAGTTGTCTGACTGATATTCAGGCGAACTTTTGTGCAATAAATTATACAGTTGGCAGTCTGTGCTTGCTCCATACTGTTGTTACTGGTGTTTCTTGTTGTTACTTTGCACTGCTCATTACTGCTCACCTACAGAAACTAGCCTATCTTGCTGCTGTTTTGGACAAGATGCAGCTGGCAAGTGCGATAGTGTTCATAACTCTAAATTCTCAAGCAAAAATTATCGTTTCATATTCAGTTAGTTGCATTCATATCAGTACATTATAAGAAATCATTGATTAAACATTAATCCGTGTTCCTTCACATAATGCTCACAACTTTTATATCAAATTGAATGGTGTTTATAAAAAACATGGGTTTTAGCTAAACTTCATGCTTTTTTCTTGAACAGCTGACAAAACGCGATTGAATGCTTACTTGCCTTGAATTGGACTGTGTTTGAAATACATTGCAATTCTTCACCGGACTGCCAGTACACTTCACATCGGGGAAACATTTATTAACCATAGATTGATTAATTAAGAACGGAAAGAAAGAAGCGGCAGGCCGGGATACTTGATATTGGCATCCGTTTTGCTACCCAGCGCATTATCATGCAAACTTCCTATAGAGTGGTTATGCGTCTTGCATGTGTGTCTGTAAACCAAGAACTTTGGGTAGAACTATATTTATCTTACAAATGGTTGCAGGACTGTGGAGGCTGTAGGGCTGCTTAGGAATGGTGGAATCCCTGGACATGTGTTCAACCTTGCTGCATCAGCTCCTTGGTGTTTTCACGGCATCTTTACAAATGTGTTGGGTGAGTAAAGCAAGCAGGTTTCAGCACAAGGAAAAGTATAATATGGCAGCACCTCTTGTGCGTGCCTTACATCCCAAGTATATCAAATATTTATCTTGCACCTTGTGGCCTGTAATTTTTAAAGAGACACTTCTTTTTGCTTTATATTTGAGTCTTGATGCTTCGACAGCAATGTATTTGTGTTTGACAGCAAGTGTTCTTGAACAAATCACCGATCTCAATAATGACAAAACACCCTTCATACTTGGTCCTTAGCATAAGCTAGCACATACCTGTAGCAGATTCAATTATTCATTTTTCGCTGGGATGATAATGGGCAAGTAGCAAAGGCAAGTTCAGATTGGAGTGGTCGGTGACGTCTGTTTAGGCTCTGCCATATTGCTTTGCAACCAGAGTTACTTGTGGCCACATATACAATGAAGCCACATGACGTGCATTCTAAATGAGATTACTATATCACATTTTGCTGCATCTCAATGTGTGCCAAACAAATGCAGATATCATTAGCTTGAAACTATAAAGGGATACTAAACCAACACAAGGTTGAAATTTAGTCGTGGTGTTGCAGTGTTTATGACTCTACAATGGATGCATAGCCGTGATAATTTGTCTATATGTTGTCGCAATAGTAACGTTACACACATTGTACGATACAAAAGAGGTCTTCGCTTATTTCGCTTTTTTTCGCAATGCTTCTTTCTTGTCTCTTCTTGCCATGTGCTCCTCCTCACTGTACAAGGAGCAAGAGTAGTGGGCACACAAACACGTATTTGAAAAAAATGTTGTAAGGTGAGCACTGAGAAGCTGAACACTTCCGAAAGGCTCAAAGAGGTAAAGGTATTGTTTCTAGCTACTTTTTGGGCACCCACAGCTAGTTGTGCTGCTGCAGTTAAAAAATGAGTTAAATGTTAAAAATTGAATGGAGGTGGTTTGGCACCCATAATTGCAGTTACATACAGAACTAGGTTCCAATGCGTAAGCAAAATCTGTTCACTCTAAATCAATCCTAATGATATCTGAAATTCAGGAAATATTCACAGAAAAGCTCAGGAAAAGGCTAAGTGGTGGCCCCTTGAACGTGAAGGAGATACCCTTCTTCTAAAAGGTCAATAGACAGTCTAGTAGTCTCGATATTACATGCACTATGAAATATTCTGGTGTAGTGCTTTTCATGCATGTTATAATGAGAGGGGTTTTTAATAGAACTGTTGTCACTTTGCCCTGTGTTGCTGAAATTGTTCACATAGTTATAATACATGAATCACTTTATGCCTTTTGATTTTATGCAAATGGTTTGCTTACCCAGTCGGTTTAACTTGATTTGGATAAAAACATAAATGCTCTAAACTTTTTTTATTATACAGCAGGTTTATTTTTAAAATACGCGACCATTGATGTGAACACAGTTGGTGGCGTGCTTGATTAAACCTTCACTATCACCACTCTAACTACACCTGCTACAGTGCATAGTGTGACAAAAGTAATGGTACTTAACATTACTGGCAGCATACACTTTTATGTCTCAAAATGTGTTAAAAAGCCTGTTAAAAATGTGTGTACATTTTTTTTTCGCTCCAACTAAATATTCTGGTCTACTCAAAGTAGCTTCCGCTCTTTTAGGGTCCTCAAACTATTAGGTGTTCAAAAAAAGTATCAATGCCATATATGCTTTCTTTGTCAGCCTACTCACCACTCTAATAATGAGAATTACCCGACAACATTACCCAGTAAAATATAGGGATGTTATAAAAAGTAATGTCAATTCAATTGTCAAAAAACGTTGCCAAGTTACGTTTTTGTTCACTTTTCTTTTCACAACTTTGTTAAAGTTACTTTTGATAACATCCCCTATATTTTGTTTGGCATCATTTTCTGCTAGTTCTCATTGTAATGTGTTCAACAAAGACAACAAACCCTTAAATTTATAGTTCTTTTCTTTACTCATCAATCTGAAACAGTGAATCTCAGTAATCTTAGCGGTGTGTGACTTGTTTTTTTTTTGATCAGTTGTGCATGTGTTCAAGTACATGCATTTAGGTGGGAGGGTGAACCATTGTCACCTCCTGTGACTAGCAGATTTTCTGAGAACTGACAGATGCATAATGCTGCCAAAGAAGTATAGGGATATTGGAAGTAATCGTAACGTAATTGCAATCGTAATGTAATTGCCAGTAGGCAAAAAAAAGCTGTCCCACACTCCCCATAATGGTAACAAGCAGCGCTGACTGACTATTCCATGTATAAATGCACATATATACCGTACAAAATGGAAGAGGGATAGCCGCCATGGTAGCTCAGTTGATAGAGCATCGGATATGTTATTCGAAGTTCGCAGGCTAGGTCCCTGTACAGGGCAGGTTGTCTTTTTTCCTTCTACTTTTCTTTCTTCACAATTACAACACTTCTATTCTTCTTGAAGACTTTCTGGTGTAAAAAAGGTACCTTATAATCTGAAGAGGCAAACAGAGTGTGCCAGTGCACGAGTTAGCTCTTGTAGTGGTTACAAGTAAGATATGTTTTGAAGAATAAATTATTCTGCCACTTGCCTAAAGAATGGCTACAGGACATGGCACTGGATGCACTTTGTTATTTTTGAATCAAGCTATATTGTATTCTATTTTTATAAATTACATGCGATACACATGACGGTATCACACACTTCAATGCCACAAAGATTATGCAGCGAACAATGTTATAAATGTGAAATTGCATAAGGAGAAGGTGAAAACTGCACCCTCAACGAGAATGTACAGGGAGCACAGGGTGCAGGCGTCATTCCTTCTGCCCGTGCTTTTCAAGTGCGAGCTGTTTTCACCTCGTTCTGACCAACTAACTAAATTGAGATGTGTTGTTATAGTGCAAGAGGATGCTCCACGGGAAACTAGGTTTGTCTCAAACTCTGTGTGTGTCTTTTAATCTATATGATGCCCGGTTCAAGAGTTCATGCAGACCAGATCGTGTAAAACAGGACCGTGTAAAATGGACCGTGTAAATAAAATAAAATGGACCATGTAAATAAACAGGATCGTGTAAAATGTCGTTTTGGTGTGCAACTGTAGTTGTGGTTGTGCTGAATGACCTTTCTTTATATACACTACATAACAAACTTGCTCCTTTAGAGTCGAGTGCATCTTCGGATCGATTGTAAATGTTTGCATATGCGAGGCCTTAAGTTTTATAAGAAATTTCTCAGTGTGCCACGAGGAAATGTGTGTTCAGCGAAAATTTGCATATCATTATATACAACTCTTGAAGCCTCGTCTACAACTTTGTGCAGGTTGACCTTGAGCAGAAAACGAGGAGCGGCAGCAGCCCCCAGAAAAGAGCAAGCACCCTCCAAGCTCCCGAAGCTCTCTTCGACAGGAACATCATGGTCACTGTGTGGCATTGAAAACCATTGCAAGGAGTGCCTTATCAGTACACTATGCTGCTCTTTCATCGCAGAAGATGAAGTTGACCACTCCAGAGGAACTTCACGCTGTGTATTGTGAGTGCTTCAGTGGTTTTGTCTTTGTCCAGCCAGCAGTTAAGAAATCATGTGTCAGATTCAGCCGGGATGGCTAGAGGGAGTCGGGCAGGCATGTTTGGACATTTGTCTAGCCAAGTAGTGCCAATTTTCGCACTGGTCCTGTTGGAGTTACTGCCACAATCACAGAAGCTACGTCACCTCTCTAAATGTACAGATGTGTCGGGGAAGATTAGCTGCATTAGGTTTTTATATAACTGATAGCTGCCAACAATCTTCATTATACAGGAGTTTTGTTCCTCACTTATGGGTGTAAAGCCCTCCACAGAAAAAATGCAACACGTCTACTTCCAGAAGGCTCCAAGGCCCTACTTGTAGGTTTTTTCGGCTTGTATCATAAACACCTCGTTTGGGTGTACATGAACATTTTATAAACATGTACAGCGAAAAATTTGGGTGGCCGGTCGTTTTGTCGTTATCATGTTCCTCGCTGTATTCTTAAGCATGTTGTGCATTACTTTGTGAATCTGGTTCATGTGCATAGAAGACATTACGAAGTTTCCGGCTACAGTATAAAAAGCCTGGAAGCAAGCTATCAATAAATATTTAACAGAGTTGCTTAATCTCATGCATGATACTTCACTAAACTTTCATGCGTATTCATCAATGTAAGCTCGTCTTAGTGTTATCCAAAATGAATATGTGAGTCGACAGATGGAAACATCTAGTGGGGTAATCAGAGTGAACAGTGGAAGTGCCTCAGACAGGCTGGCCGATGTTGCGATAGGAGGACCTATTTTATAGAAGTCACCTTGTCATCCTTGGCGTGTTAGTTTAAATGGGGTCAGTAATGACATCATCTTTTGGTGTAGGCGTGTGTGCCTGTTGGAAATGTTTGTCAGAAAAAAAAAACCTATAACGCAGAAGAGTGCAGCCCTTGCTTCTTTTCAAGTTAGGTTGCGCTGATACAAAGTGTTCTCCTGTCGGAGGTTGGGGGTAAGGGAAGCAAAAAAAAGATAAATGATAGAAAAGAAGAAAAAAGAAGAAAGAAAAGGAGGATGCAAAGTAAAAGTAGTGCTACACTGCTCCTACTTTGCATCCCCCCTTTTCTTCTTTTTTTCCCTTGTTTTCTTTTTTCCCCTTTTTTGTTACATTTGCATTGTCCCATCTAGTGCATGAATCAATGACACATGGCTTTGCTATAGCAAAGATGCCTATGTGGTGTTGGATTGAACAGTGCATTGTACTTCATTCAGTTAATTACAGACTGATCAGTCTTGCAATAAGTGCTTCCTGTCTATCACCACACATGTTCAAATGAAAAGTTTGTGCTTGGCTCTTAGTATGCTGGTATATAGCTTGTGTCTTGGACTACTCAAAATGAATGTTATTTTGCTGCTGTTTATGGTAATGAATTTATCCAACATGAAAATATCTTGCCTTGCGAACTTTCTCGGACCTGCCTTTCTTTTTCTTTCCTATGCAGGCATTGTATGTGAGGGAGGCAGTAACAGAGAGGTGATAGCTCTTGAGCTTCGGAAGAATAAATGCTGGCAGTGAAGCAATCACACATCAAACATCCCAGCCATTTTGCCAACCGTACTAAATGTGTTTTGAAAAAAAAATATTGTGCTCGGTTACTGTATTGAAAACAGCAAAATGCTAAAGTATATCGCAGAGAACAAAATATTAGGCCACGTTGGTGCCTTCTGGACTTCCCAGGATGTCGTCTGGGTGTTGTTTGTAAAAAGTAAAAAGTGTTTCAAAAATACTGCCTCTTCTTCACCAAATTCGGTCTAGGTATTAAGTAAAGGCGATTGTGTGTAGTGCATGAAGCTCAGTAATATTAGTGCAATTTTTTTGCCACATCAAAAGCAAGGAAGCAGTTCTCTTTATATGGCAAGTTATATGATTACACTTTGTCTTAAAGTAGAAATGAATTTTTGAAGTTTTCTTATGAGGGCTGTTTTCTGCATTTGATATACGACAGCTTCCGTTCCGAAGTTCTCCATGGCCCTCAATAGGAGACTTCAAAGATCATTTTCTTCATATAAACAAAAATTATAATGATAACACTTGCCATATAACAAGAACTGTTTATTTGCTTTCAACTTACACATAAGAGTAGTTTTCAATTAGACAAACACGCAGCTCAAGTTGCATCTCAATGTGGACAAAACGATTATATAGTGATATTTGTAATCTGGACCTAACATCATTTTTTTCGTGAAATATAACTTCTGTGCAGTGAGTATTTGTGGCTCAAATATTCATACAAAGTGCAGTATTGCCATACAAGAAATGCAAACGATAAACAGTTTGGCTGAATTCTTCAAAGCCTATGTAGCGGAAAAATTGCAATAATGTTACTCGGCTTCAAATACTTTAAGAAGCACCTTTACCTAATATGTAGATCAAATTTGATATGGCAAGAAAAAGCGGTACTTTGAAATTTTTCTCACAAATAACACCCGCACGACATTCTGCGAAATTCTGAAGGTACCCACGTGACCACTACTTTTTTCTCTTCAAAACATTTCTGCAAATAGCTATTTTCAGAAGAGTAAATTACCATCATTTTTTAAACTATACATCTGTGATGGTCGCCAGGCAGTATGGTTTGTATGTTTGGTGTAGAATAGCCCAGTGCGAAAAACAACAAATGTCGGAGCATCCTTTGACGCACGGGCGATTTCGAAGGCATTTGTTTGTTAGAAGCAATTCAGTTAAGCCCTTGTCTTTATGCTTAGGCCCAGAAACAAAACACGAGTAACCAAAGTATTTCTAAGAGTTATGCAGTCTCGCTGTTCCAAGGCTTGTGGAGCCTAATTTAGTGCAAGCTTCACCATTTTTTAAAAATTCAGATTCAACCAACAGGTTTTGGAGGCACAGTGCATTTTCAGCTAACTTGTTTCACACCAGTTACTTTGATAAAAAGCGGGAAGTAGAGGTAAAAATACCATTTTAAAGGCATTGTAGGTAATAACAAAAAGGACTGCTTTTTTTGTGTGGTGCTTTGCCTGAACGCTGTGCTTTTTGTGGTATAGTTCATTGTCTAGTGAACATAGGCCTTAAAAACTAACATTAGCCATGTTGAGGTCGATTTCTTAGTTATAGTCATAGTAGCCATATTAAAAATATATGACTTCAAACTTGATTGTTCTTTTGAAGATGTTTTCTTGCATAATGATATTTCAGAGTCTTAGTCAACTTTGTTATAAGAAAACGTGATGTCATAATAGGGTCACTTTTTGTAGAGTCGCTCAGTTCTACCTTATCTTTTACATTCCTAATAGAGCAGTTATTTTCAATATTGGTATTTAAAATGAAATGAGCATGCTGTATGTAGTAAGGTGTAAGCACTTACAGATAGCACATGGACCCAACTTTTCTGTTGGCAGTTTATTTCTGTTATTCTTGATTTATATGTGGGGTTTCACGTCCGAAAACCACGATATGATTATGAGAGACGCCGTAGGGAAGGGCACTGAAAACTTCGACCACTTGGGGTTCTTTAACCTACACCCAAATCTGAGCACACGTGCCTACAGCATTTCTGCCTCCATCGGAAATAGAGCTGGGATTCGATACTGCGACCTGCGGGTCAGCAGCCGAATTTCTGGTACTCTTGCTCCCCTATATGTGTGCAGTTCGGTTATAGTTATCTGGCTTGCACAGATTTTTAATGGCACCTGCCTTGTCCTGCTTGCTTTCATGGTGATTTTAACCTTCATAAGTTGCATAGGTTTAACTCTCAAAATTGTTCAAGATGCCAATTTTGTGCACAAACTGTATAGTATAAAGGCAGCAGATGTACATGCACACACTATTAAATGTACATTGAGAGCTTTCACTTGCAGTTTCTAAAGTTTTACTGTGCAGGAAGCATTTAAATTATAATTTCATAAGGACATATTAATCGATTATCTCTACCATTGAAAATCGTGACAACCTAGTTATTTTCACTGTGATAACCATGCTGTTTTCTTTGATGTGGCAGAACTAATTTATACACTCATTCCTTCTATTATTCACATATGCATAACATGAAGGATTGCGTGCCTTACATTTTCAGTTTCATTGTGTGTGTTATATTTCTTGTGCATGTGAACTAATGTGCTAACATGTGTCTCTGACATTATTTGTGCCAATTATTTTCATTTCCAGGTGCCTATGAAAGACACATAAGTTCTATGGCAGTGACCTTCCAAATTTACAGTGATGCCGGAGCCTCAAGCAGAATTTCGCCGATCTCCACAAGGCGTTCATGAGACAAACACAGCGCCACACTTTCACAGTGCTATGATTATTATTTATGTTTAAACATTTCGTTCTAAAATTGCTGTTACATTGTGTTTTGTGCCACCATCCTGTGGCTTAGGTGGAGCTCGTGAAATTACTATGTAGTCACCTCATTTGTGTACCATCAACACTGCAATGTCAACATTCACAGCTGGAGCATACAGACAAATAAAAAAATATATTGATTGTAGCAGGGCTGGTGTGTATAATAATGCTTCTCTATTGATAATAATAACTTTATAAGTTTTTTAGGTCTTGCATAGAACACTGCAATAATGTGTTGCAATGTAACCACCATTTATGATCGCTAGCATGTTAATTTAGTAGTTTTGTAATGTATTTTATTTGAAAGGTAACTTTGCTTCCGCATCACGACAATTAGAAAGATGCTGATGATTCAATCCCTCATTAAGTAGCTTCTTAACACATTTGTTTCTTTCAAGCCTTTGTTTACTCATCAAGGCTGTTTCAGATAGCAAACATATTTCACCTTCGTGCAACATAATACGAATGAAATATTCATATATATTTCTACACAGTACTTGCTTTTGCAAACAACGTGAATGGCCAATTGCTTTTACTCGAGATCTAGGATGTCCATTTGATCTTTGCAAAATGCAGCAGATAGATGCATGGTTTCTGCATTATGCTGATTTCCGTAAGCTGCTTATCGGGTAATTTAGCATGATATGGCACTTTGCGTAAGCTGCGGATGTCCGCATCTTTCTGCACGATATGGCGCTTTCCGTAAGCTGCGGATGTCCGCATTTTTTCGCATGATATGGCGCTTTCCGTAGGCTGCGGATGTTCGCATCTTTCCGCATGATGCGGCTTTCTGTAGTCCAATCATTGCGTATGTACGGATGCGTATATGCGGAACGTTTTAGTAGGGTTGGCATTAGCTAATCGCTCATTAGGTCTACTCAAACGCAACCTCAAGCATGCTCCAGATAATCTCCATAGGCTAGCATACATCAAATTAATACGTCCTAAAATCGAATACGCATCAGCTATCTGGGATCATTCAAAAGTCTTAATCACCCAAGAAATAGAATCTTTTCAAAACCGTGCAGCCCGTTTCATCTTTTCCGATTATTCAACCTATACTAGCATTTCAGCACTAAAAACTCGCGCTCAGCTTGACGACTTATATCATCGCCGCAGAACTGCCCGCTTTTCGCTTCTCCACAAACTCTATCATCACCCATGCCTTCACCGCATTTTCGAAGCATCAACAGTCATCTTTCCACGCACAGTCCATATCTTCAAGATAAAACGTATAACTTGTCGCTCAGCTCATTATGCTAATTCTTTCATTCCCCGAACAATAGTTGCATGGAATAACTTGCCATCCCACATTGCCACTCAAGCAGATTTCACAACATTTCACGCACTTTTACTCAACATTTCCGACTAGATATCCACCGCGCGTACTCTCATTAAGCTTCTTCATATCTACATCAGTGTTTAATTTTATTGTTTTCATGTTTAATGTTTTTCACGACCATTGTACACGCTTGATTTGTATTATGTGTTAATAGCAAAGTTTTGTATCTTAAGAGCATGCCATCGTTTCAGTTTTTTTCCTTGTATACTGTATTTGTTAGTGCCCTTAATTTATGTTTACAGTATTCAATATTCTATCACTACTTATTTTTCTTTGTTTTCTTTTGTTGTTGCTTTTTGTATTTAGCTCGCTTTCATAATTTTGTATATTCTTGTGTTTACATTGTAAAAGCGTACAAAGATTTGTTTCATGTGTCCAATATCATAAGTAATACCCCTTCGGGGCCTTTAGTGGTATTATGACATAATATTAATAATAAATAATGATCCCTTTAGAGTATGTAATAAATATGCTATGCCTTTTGCGCATATAGTCAAGGATGATATGCATGCTGCTTTACTGGGCTTAGGTTTGTCGGACAAAGGTTTCGGTTATACTTTCCAAGTTCGGATGCTGCATTATTTGCAATCAGAACCTAAGGAAAGTATAAAGCTTCCATGAAACGATCGTCTAGATTGGGCTCCGCTATGAATGTGATCATCCGAACACACCTGATCCTGTTCTCAAAATAAGGGTAATAGCCCAGCTATTCGAGTGACGTAATTGGATTATTACACGCGCATAGCTATTTACCAGAACACAAAGATATGTAAAACATCAAAATCGACTTTACAGTCCTCACCAAATGTGTTCACTAGTCATCTGCTCTCACAAGTGCCTGTACTAAAAACCCACATGTTTAGGCACCGACAAGAACCGAGAAGTTATGATTCTTTAGTGTGTGAACGGTTTTGTAGAAACACATCTAAGGGACATGGAACAACCTCCGAACAATCCGGACTACGCATAGGAATGTTGTAATAGAACAGAAGGCAGCAGAAAGGAGGGTGGTATTGGGGCATTCATTCATAAAAGTACAGACTGGCAAAGGGTCAAGCAGGAGTGCAAGGAACATTTATGGATAAAAGGGAAAGTGGCAGGTCAAATGGCACTCCTTGGTTTCGTGTACTTGTGCACGGGAGCAAAGGCCAGAGAGAAAAACCAGGCAATGTTAGAGCGGATATCAAAGGACATTCAGGAGTTAGGAGGAGAGTGCGAGATAAATATACTAGGAGATATGAATGCGCTCATAGAAGATATAGATGGCTATACTGACCCGACAGGCAAATTGATCATGAATATGTGTGAAAGGCTTGATTTGATCATTTCAGTACAGAGAAGTCTGAAGGGCAAATAACGTGGGAGGTAGGAAGGCTGCAGTCAACGATAGATTACGCACTGATGTCACATAGGATGTAGGATAAGCTCAGCAGAAAGCTTATAGATGAAGGTGGCTCCAGAAGTCTGAGTAGTGATTACAAACGTATTAAGTTAGGTTTTGGATGAGCAGTGAAAGTGGAAAGGAGACAAAATGAGCAACTACCGGAAAATGTTTATTCAGAACGCAAATCGAAATAGCCACTAAACAAACTTAGAAAGTAATCACTGATGATAATAAAACTGTGTGGACATACACGAATCTAATTAGACTGAGATAGAGCTTGCTAAGACACGTGACAAGTCACCCCGGAAAAGAAGACACAAACCCAAATGTTGGTGGGATGAAGAAGTTAGGAGAGCCATACCAAACGTCAGGAAGCCTCTAGGGAACACAGACATGCTAAGCAGCGGGGTGAACCGACCGATGATGTTGAAAGAAAATGGGAAATCTTTCTATGCTGTAGAAGAATTGCACCCCTACTGATCAATGAAAAGATTAGAAGAAAGGGAGCCCAGTGGCTGGCAGAAGTACATAAAAAAGATAGAAAGGCAGCTGCGAAATTTCGGAACCATCTAAACTCCATAAGAATTGACACGAGCCTAGAGCAGAGGTTTATTACTACAGCTCAAGGTGCTAAGCTAGAAGGAGACGAAGCTATTGAATATATAAGAACAAGGGTGACAGAAAAATTTCAACAAAGAAGTGCTTTATGCACCACAATAGACAATGAATAATCAATTGATGCAATGGGTCTATTTTAACAACAGGAGTGGGAAAGGGCAGAGAAAAGGGTTACTAGTAGTACATGAACAGGCCCAGATGGCATTCTAATTATGCTGATAAAAACTATAGGTCCGAAGTCTAAGCAGGCTTTGAGAGAGGCAGTGAGCAAAATAATAATCAATGGTGAAGTTCCCGATTGATGGAAACTTAGCAGGATGAGCATGATCTATAAAGGAAAGGGCGGCAAAGCTGACATAAACAACTGCCATCCTATAACAGTGACATATGTGGTCTACAAGCTGGCGATGCAGATTATAAACGAAAGTATATCGGCATGAATAGAGGATGACGGGGTGCTGGGGAACTGCAGAACGGGTTTCCGAAACACAGGAGGTTGAAAGACAATCTGTTCTCACTGACGCAGTGCATCGAAATAGCAGAAAAGGAACACAGGCCCCTGTGGCTAGCATTTTGGATATCAAGGGAGCGTACGATAGCGTGCTTCAAGAGTAATTGTGGGGAATACTGGACACACTAGGCGTGGAAGATCAGTCAGTAATCTTGTAAAGGATATCTATAAAGGTAACAAGGTATTTTTAAAATGGGAAAAACAGGTATCCAAGGCTGCAGAGGTAAAACGGGGGCTTAGGCAGGGGTGTCCTCTGTCACCCTTAATATTCATAATATACCTACAAGAATTTGAGGCCAAATTAGAGGGAAGTGGACTAAGCCTCAACCTCTATTTCTCCAAACAAGGAAAACTCATTGAAAAGGCACTATCAGCATTGATGTACGCAGAAGATATAGTGCTAATGGCCGACAACAAGGAAGATTTGCAGAGATCTGCGGTAATGAGGGAGATAGGTTAGATTTCAGAGCCCCGCCGCGGTGGTCTAGTGGCTAAGGTACTCGGCTGCTGACCCGCAGGGCGCGGGTTCAAATCCCGGCTGCGGCGGCTGCATTTCCGATGGAGGCGGAAATGTTGTAGGCCCGTGTGCTCAGATTTGGGTGCACGTTAAAGAACCCCAGATGGTCTAAATTTCCGGAGCCCTCCACTACGGCATCTCTCATAATCATATAGTGGTTTTGGGACGTTAAACCCCAGATATCAATCAATCAGGTTAGATTTCAGATTCAGTAAGGAAAAATAGCAGTCGAGATTTTTGCTTGCTTGCTTCTGCCTTTCTTTTGTGGCTCTATGGCAATGAAGGTAGTGAGCATAAAGTAGAGGCGTTCACGCTAGAGATAATAAATAAATACAAATATCTGGGCGTATGGAAAAGCAATGGGGCCGAGTACCTAACGGAACACGAGCTATACGCGGCGACTAAAGGTGCCAGGAACTCAGCGGTAATGAAAAACAGGGCACTGTGGAATTACAATGGGTATGATGTTGTGAGAGGAATATAGAAAGAGGTCATGGTTCCTGATCTGACATTCGGCAATGCGGTCTTGTGCATGAGATCAGAAGTTCAAGCAAGGTTATAAATAAAGCAACGTGGAATAGGAAGGCTTGCCTTAGGAGCTCACGGGAATGCACCAAATCAGGGAGTACAAGGTGATAAGGGATGGACATCGATTGAGGGCAGGGAAGCTAGCAGCAAATATAAAATTTGAGAAGCGATTCAGAGAAATGGGGGAGGAGCGTAGGGTTAGGAAGGTATTCAGCTTCCTGTACAAGAAGAATATCGATACAAATTGGAGGAAGCGAACCAAAAAATTGACTGGTAAATACTTAGAAAACAGCAGGGGTCCAAATCAAAAAGAATTATCGGTTAAGAAGAAGGTTAAGGAAGCTGAGACCTATATGTGAAGAATTGGCATAATTAAGAAGTCCGCACTGGAGATCTATCGAACTTTTAAGCATGGAATTGCCAAGGAAAGGATCTATGATAATACTCGGGGTAGTTCCCTACTGTTTGAGGCCAGTACGGGAGTACTGTGAAGCAAGACATCAGGCCAAATACGAAGGGGTAGACACGGTATACAGTGCGTGTGGAGAGGAATAAGAAACTGCCGAACACTTGATAATGTTCTGTAAAGGGCTTCACATTATAGTTAACGATGATGGCGCAGAGTTTTTCAAAGCACTGGGGTTTAGGGACAGGAAGCACAAAATAGACTTTAAGCGGGTAGAATTAACTAGAAGGAGGTTATTCGACTGGTGGCTAAATGAAGGCACTAGTGAAAATTAAACCCTTCTTTGCAAAGTACGAATCCTCAACTTCACTGTTTAAAGGGAAAAAAATAAATCTAGTTTTTGGTTCATTAGGCATTACGGTTTGGTGGCGCTAGCCATCGCCCGATCTAAAGGGTACAGCCACATCCATCCATCCATCCATCCATCCATCCATCCATCCATCCATCCATCCATCCATCCATCCATCCATCCATCCATCCATTCATCCATCCATCCATCCACCACTATCGCCATCATCATGGTGTAGCGGGGGCGGTGACCTCTGGCGGAAGCAAGCCTTGGTGGCGGGCGAGAGTTGAGCGAGTCTCTTCCGCGCGTGGCGGTTGCCGCGATTGGTTGTCTTTAGCTTGGGCTTTCGGCGCATGGCACCGCAAGACTGCGCACCGGGGGCCCTCGTGGTAAGTCAAGCTTTGGCGACACCATCTTGGGTGTGTTATTGTGTTTATCTTGCGATTGTGTGTTTGTAAAGTTATTGTGTTTGTCGTGCAGCGTATAGTTCTTGTGTAAGGATGTCCTAGCATTTTAATTACGATTGATGTGTCAATTCGGCGGACGACATCGTCATTGTAAATTAGTTGAATAAATGTGTGTGTTGTTGGGTTTGTACCGACCACGTCTATTGTGTCCATTCACTCCAAAAGTGTGGCGTGGCGCTCGTTCGCTATTTCAAGACCCCACAGTGTGTGTGTGTGTATGTATGTATGTATGCACTAAAAGCCAAAAACAGCCAAACAGGAAGCAACGGCTGTTTTTAGTCCTTCAAACCCACTGTTACTCCCAAAAGAACCAAGCGGAACAAGATGGCTGACATGTTCGAAAACGTGGGAGCAACTGTATTAGTCTCAAGTTTGCAAGGGAGCAACGGAAGGAAGAACCGCTGTAAATGCTCTCGTCACGCAACGGTTACTCCAATGAAGGACACCGCACACAAATATGCATGCCGCCTACATTGATATTCATGGGCCAGATTGTTATTTGTTCTGTGTGCCAAACTTCACCAAACTCAAACAGTGATTTATTTTAGCATCCGCAAATAATAAAATAGCAGCGCTGGCTGAACACAGAATGCCTGAGAATACAGCTACCGCAAGTGCCTAACACACGCAGCAGCAGCATGGAGAGTTGGCACGTCAAAGCGGACCAAACGTCGAAGTACGTGCAAAATAGGGATATTAAAAAAAGCCTAGACATGCCGTTCCCCTGCTAGAGAAGGGCGTCAAAGCCGATCAAGCACCGAAACACTTGCAAAAAGAGTCCCCCCCCCCCTCCCAATATATCAGTGAGAAAAAAAGCAGACGCAGACGCGCATTTTATCAGCCGTAAACTTAGTAGCACGCTTCAACGTGTAGTTTGATGGCAGATTGACAAATCTGCACCCGCACGACAAGTGTGGCGCTGGTATAGCAAGCTATGTAATTTACAAAGTGATCATTGTTTAATGTTTATGTGTACTAGCACTAAATAAATTATAAACTCAATTTTTATAAATAATTATGAGTTTTAGTGTACCTAAGTTTTTTATAATGGTATTAGGAGAACACACTGAAAGCATTGCGCTGACGCTTGTGCTGCCACTGCTCGACGTTTTTTTCAGCGCAACTAGGTTCGCGTTCACACAACTGATATTCATATTGTTTGTGGTCGGTGAGCACATGGACATGCGAGCTTGTGTGCTGTTTTGATCGTGCATATCTGTCGCATATTTTCGTTTCTACTTATTCGTGATGAAGGTTAGTGTATATTTATTTTTAGAGGGCGCAATGTTGTTGTGGATTTTGCTGCTGGATGGAACACACACAACGTAAACACGTCTGCAGCTGTCTGCAGACCTGTTCGCTCGTCGGAAAAAAGACTGCGCATGCATCAGCTTGCAGGTGAGTGGCATTTCCAGCTACATTTAATGCTCTTACAGTGTGGGTAATTACAGTCTAACATTGGTTGGGGCGTTTTAAACCCCAAAATTATGCTTGTTTACAGCTTGTGAAAAATGTTGAGTTCTCGAACAGCTGGCACATTGTTTTTTTTCGAAGACATGGTTGAGTGGTTGCGCTATGAAAAGAGAAATTATTTGCTCTTGCTTATTCACCGTATATATTTCTAGCCGTATCAAACTAAATTACCTCTAATAATACTACCTGCATACCCTCTTGCTGCCTCTGTCACCACTGCAGTGCCAGTGTACTTTTGCTGTTTATTGTTCCTTTCCGTTGGCTTTATGTAACGTTAACGGCCGGGTGTTGGGGCCTTCGGACGCCTTTTTTAGAGCTGAAGAGTGTATGTAGACCAGTAAATGAACAAATCGTTTCCGCAACACTTCACAGCTATTGCCAGGTGATGGCGCACGAAATTTTTTTTGGACGGGCATAGGGAGTCCAATATAACGACCATATTGGCTTGCCCGGCCTCCAATTCAGATAAGCGGACCCTCCCCCTCTCCTCGCACTCCTCCGAAAACAAAAAATCTGCCTACATCACTGCGTCACTTGCTTCACCTCTACGCTGGACGTATTATTTTATAAGCACACCATCAAGCGAGCACTTTGCATCTGGACAGAACAATGGGAGGAGAAGTGACCTAAATCTCTCAGATTTCTTTAGTGATGCAAAACCATCGCAAAACTGAATATTGTGAAATGTAATTATAAGTGCTGTAGGTTCACGTTAGCGTCGTCATTATTCTACATCATGAAATCTTTATGTGCTCTGAAAAATTGGCAAGCCGTTGAAGTCGCATTTTTACGTCAATACCAATCGATGGAAATTTCGACACCCTCAATAACGCCATTTGGGATTTGCCGCATGCACATAATTAGGCTGATTTCCACTTGGCTGTTCCTAACCAGACTTCACTGCTACCAAATAAAACAATATTTGAAGCATGTCCTTTACTACTTTTGTTCAGGTGTATGACACACGTTTGGTTATACTGCAGATAATGAGCCCCCAATGATGCTAAAGTACAGAAAGCAAGTGAATTATAGTAAGTGCAGACATTTTGTACTACGTATATAAAATGATCGCTTTTTGGGGGACAAACTGTGCATGTGTTGGCCAGCAAATAGTGTATCATGCCACATGGTTACACTGGCACTGACAATTTGACATGGCTCTACTTGCCCGTCTGTGTGCTTACACTGTTACTATTAAGATAAAACGTCTATGTTTTTATTGCAGGCATTGCTGTTTGTACTAGAAAGCCTACTGCCAAGATTTCTTTACGCTGGTGCTACTAAAAGTACCTTTTCCCTATTTACACGAATTTCGGCTTGCACAAAGCATAACACTTCGACCTAGATTCACAAAGCTGTCCGTGCGCAGGCCTTCGTAACAGCGTTTCATGACTCGGCTTTACCCTTTTTCTGCGCATGTTTCGTGGGATTAAAAGTGCCACAGCTTGTTTACCTCTCCCACTCTAAAACATTATCGTTTAAAGTTCTGAAAGAGTGTGCTTAACTTTCTTGTGCACTTCCTTGCTGTTCCAAGATCCTGAAGTGTTATGCTCTTACTAGAGGTGGCAGTGTTCTTAATGTTTGTATTTCCATCACGTTGACCAAGTGTGCGATGTGGGCTTGACTGGTAGCAAATCCTCAACAAATGTCGTAGTGACACATGTAGAAGGCAGTATAAATTAAATAGGCCGACATTCACACCGGGCGCTAACTTCTAATAATGCATTTTTTCGGAAACCACGGTGGACTTATTCCAGTTCATCCAACAGAGCAGTAACCTGTTCGGCTGTGAACCAACAAGACGTTGAACTAATAAAAGCTTCACATATTGTCGCGCTCATATATAAGTGTATCGTCAAGCTATCTGCGACACTGTCAAAAAAAGAATTAGAATATCTGTGCATGCCTTAAGATATATTCCTTCGTTCACAGATTTCGTGGCTGTGACTTTTCAACCGAGTGAACAAGTGCACCCTAGTTTCCTATATTTAAAGCATTGTTTAAACGTAGCACGGTGTATATTTATTTGTGTCTATAGTTTTGTGCAGCCATTTACGTCAGAAACACTGAAATATACTGAATATTGTCATGTAGCCTTTGCAAATGGTTGCTTTGAAGCAGGCTTTGCATGCTTGACTTGTGCCTACAGGCATTACACAATTCATAACACAGCAGCGTATGATAGGACAGTAGAATCGAGAGCAACTATGTGCACGAGCTAAATATGTATTTTAGCATGAGCGGACGGTACGTGTTATTTGCCACAAACATGATCTCGCTTAGAATGCCCATTGGTGAATAGGCCGATAGAAATGTCACTCATCTGTGCATAGGAAACAGGTTAGCTTAGCCTAAGGGTAGCTTTAGCTGCTACAAATATAATGCCTTCTTTGGGTATTGCACATTTTCTTCCAGAAGAGAGATCATCTCCCCCATCCCTCTCCCATGCGCAGGGTAGCAAACCGGCTGCCTATTGGCTGGTTAACCTCCCTGCCTTTCTTTTCCTTCTATTTTTTCTTCTTCCAGAATTTTGCCATCTGAGACATCATGTGAAGAGCGTCTACCACTTCAGCAATTATATGGCTTGCTAAGTAACGTTTGGCCGAACCTACCATTTTTTTCACATTTAGTTTTGCAGTAGACATCCTAAAATGTAAGTGCTGCTGCTGTATGTGTGACTCATTGTTATGTTGTTGATTCTGGCATGTTAAACCTCACGCTTCTACTTTTTCTTGCAGCAATGAGATGCCTCACATATGCCTCCAGTGACCTTCTGCTGCGCTAGCCTGATGGAAACACCAGTCCTGCGAAACTCGAGTCCTTCACAATTGGCGAAGTCGCCCTTTTCTCTCCAATGATGGCACAAACTACCCTATGCGAGAAATTCAAGATTGTTTTTTCCACGGACGACGCAGAAAACCTTTGATGTATTTTAACGCTTGGTTAGCGTTGGCTGTGGTGTGGCGAAGTCTATTTCTACGCGTGCTCACAAGTCACCCCCAACAAAAAAAGACAAACAATAAAGCATTTCTTTTCCTTGCATTATTGTCCACTTTTTGTGTTAGAAGCACTCAAGCAGCGCTCTTCCAAGGAGCTCTCGCCATGTGTTAACCGTGTGACAAGCGTACTCGTGATAAATATTCATTCCCACAAGGAGTAACTGGATGCATATGCAGTTGGTCTTCAGAGAGTAACTGCGAACACGCGGGAGGAACGGCAAAGACTAACCGTTGGTTTTAGGGGAGCAACTGGTGGGAGTAATGGTTGGACCGCAGAGAGCAACTGTTGGGAGTAACTGTTGGTCCACAGGCAGCAACTGGAGGGAGTAACTGTTCATCCTCTGAAGGAGGAACTGAAAGGAGAAGAATGGTTCGTACCCCTTCAGTTTTTTTTTTTTTTTTTTTTTTTTTTTATTCACATACCCTAAAGGCCCTTGCCGGGCATTACATAGGGGGGGGGGGTTACAGTAAACGGGATGAGGGTTAGGTTACATTTGAACAAATAAAGTTCTTTCTTTTAGGGGAGTAATGGAAGTGGCAATGCAATTGCTCTCTGAAAGGAGCAACCCCTATGTCCCCGTTGCTCTCTTTCAGCTTAGAGTATGTATGTATGTATGTATGTATGTATGTATGTATGTATGTATGTATGTATGTATGTATGTATGTATGTACGTATGTATGTATGTATGTATGTATGTATGTATGTATGTATGTATGTATGTATGTATGTATGTATGTATGTATGTATGTATGTATGTACGTACGTACGTACGTATGTATGTATGTATGTATGTATGCATGCAAGCATGTATGTATGTATATATTTATGTATGCATGCATGTGTGTATGTAAATATTGTAAGGAAGCATAGTGGCGCCAGCTCTGCGCCAGCGTGAAAGAAGACGTAGACGTCCGTGTGGCTCGTGCTCGCCGGGTTCTTGCCTGCACCAGCTTGTTGCGGCTAACGCTTTTTGAGTAATAAGAAGTGTTTTTACGTGAACTCACTTGTTGCATTTGGTGCAAACGTGCTGGGTAACGTCCTGCATATGCGCAGCCGTGAGCTACCATCTGATTTCGCGATGACCGAGCTGGTCGATCCCCCACAAGCCTCTTCCACACCATTGCCTGTCATGTGCCCTGGTGTACTTCGTCTGCGTGACCCACCAGTCTACAACGGCACTGAAGATCATGATGTCGAGGACTGGCTGGCAAAGTACGAGCGTGCCAGCGTGATTAACAAGTGGGTTGACCCTGCGAAGCTGACTCACGTCATCTTCGACCTGACAAATTTGGCCAACCTTTGGCTCACCAACCACCAAGCCGACATCCTCACCTGGTCGGTTTTCAAAGAAACCGTGATCTCGTTTTTCGGTCGTCCAGCCATGCGCAAGCTTCGCGCTGGACTTGGCCTGCGGGGACGATTTCAGCGAAATGGTAAGAGCTTCGCGAGCTACACTGAGGTTGTGATCAGGCTCTGTAGGCGAGTTGATGGGAGGATGATGGAGGCTGACAGAGTAAAGCATATATTGAAAGACATTGATGACGACGCTTTTCATATGCTTGGGGCCAAAGACCCACAGACCGTCACAGCCGTGATTCAGCTATGTCAAAGTTTTGATGAGCTGTGCAAGCAGCAAATTTCTACACGTCGCGCTAATACGCAAACAGTGGATATTTCGGCTTTGGAGTGCAAAAGCAGTGGCCCCGACTACAGCGTGTTGATGCCGCAAATTCAACAGTACATCCGAGAGGAAGCTGCTCGGCAGTTTTTTCTTCAGACCACCATCAACGAGACCCAAACAGCACTGGACCACTCACTTCGCCATGCAATTCAGACGCAAGTTGCCGAGGCTCTCTCTTCGCCCGCGTCCCCAATATCAGTTACTGCACCGCAGAATTATGCAGAAGCCGTCCACCGACCTCCTGTCCAACCGCTGCTTACTTCATACAGTGCAGCCACCAACTACTACAGGTCACTAGTTTCGGTTTATGCGGTACATCAGCCCTTCCCGCCACCTCGAGCACGTGTAAACTCTTGGCGTAGTCCGAATAACCAGCCTGTCTGCTACAACTGCGGTATTTCAGTACATGTCACACGCTACTGTCGTCGCCATGGATTCTATTTTAATGATGCTGAGCATTCCAGCAACATCCCACGGCAATGAGAATCGCATGCGACTCCTGATTCAGTTGACCCCCGCTCACGTTGACCAGACTTCAGCCCATGTCGATCATCTTCACCCCGTCTTCGGTCACCTTCCACCATGATTCCCTGTTCCAACCATGCCCAGGAGGAAAACTAACAGTCGCAGTTTCTGAGGCAAGAGCTGCGCCACTGACGAAATTTCCAAGGCCCCATCTGTCGCCCCATAACGAGATTGCCGTGTTTGTGGACGGTTTCGCCACAACTGATCTTGTCGACACAGGCGCCGCTATTTGTGTAATCAGTGAAGTGCTATGCGGCAAACTGAACAAAGTGACGACTGCAGTGGTTGACATTTCTTTACGCACAGTGACTTCGCAGCACGCCCAACCTTCTGCCACATGCAGTGCTCGTGTTGCGATTCAAGGAGTGCTGTACATCGTTGAATTTCTCGTCCTTCCGCATGCGTCTCGTGAAATCATCCTGGGATAGAACTTTCTTTCCGCCAATCATGCGGTGGTCAACTGCGCTGGTGCTCAACTCGTTCAGTTTCCATTCAGCACGACATTCATAGATCTCCCTTGCTCACCCAAAAAGGTGATCGTCACCGCTGACGTCGTCATCTCTGCTTTTTCGGTGACCGTGGTCTCTATTTTGTGCAACTTCGTCCCTGAATGAACTGCTCTCTTTATTCCGTCGCAAGAATGCGCTCATCGCCGGAACCTTGTCGTCCCGTTCGCCTTCATGCCGATGGTTTCAGTGCCGTGTACGTGTGCAATCTGTTCCCTTGTCCCGCTAACTTATTGCATGGCGAATGTATCGGGTCTCTTGACATTTATGAGAATATCTTTCCTTTCGATGACCCTTCGGATACGATGCCGATGTCCGTGGATGCTGTCACAGCTGCCACAGCGCCCTCATTACCTGAAGAAGACGTTGTGTTGCGCAGCGTGGACACCGGGCTTATGCAAGACCAGCGCAATCAGCTCGTTCGACTACTTGACCGTTTCCATGCCTCCTTCGACCACGGACAATCTCCCTTGAGACCCACATCAGTTGTTCCTCACCATATTGACACTGGTCATCCTAATCTGCTTCGTCAGCGCCCCTACCGCGTCTCGTAGGCTAAGCGTGACGTCATCACTCAACACGTCGACGAGATGCTGCAACGTGGTGTTATTCAACACTCACACAGTCCTTGGGCTTCGCCAGTGGTCCTCGTGCGAAAAATGGATGGCTCCATTAGGTTTTGCGTGGATTATAGTCGACTAAACAAGATCACACGCAAGGATGTTTATTCCCTGCCACGCATGGATGACGCCTTGGATTGCGTTCAAGGTGCGGAGTTTTTCTCTTCACTGAATATGCGCTCTGAATATTGGCAAGTGCCAATTGCCGAACCAGACCATCCAAAAACGGCGTTTCTGACCTCTGCCAGCTTATATGAATTTAATATATTGCCCTTCGATATTTGCAATGCGCCTGCAACTTTTGAAAGGACGATGGACAGTGTCCTTAGGGGACTTAAATGGCACATCTCTTTTTGCTATGTAGACGACATAGTTGGATTTTCTGCACATTTCGAAACTCGTCTTTCCCGTCTAGTACAAGTTTTCCAGTGCCTTACGGCAGCCGGGTTGAAACTGAACTTCAAGAAATCGCAATTCTTGGCCACATCGTCTCAAAAGTAGGAATATCGCCAGACCCTGCCAAACTGCGTGCCGTTGCCGAATACCCCAAGCCTACTGCCCTAAAGCAGCTACGTAGTTTCGTAAGCTTGGGCTCGTATTTTCGGCGTTTCATTCGCAATTTTGTCTCTATATTTGCACCCCTGACTCAGCTTCTTCCCAGTAGCGCGGACCTCTCTGGCTGGAATTCCTACTGCGATGACGCATTCACGGCACTGCACCCGTTACTCACGTCTCCGCCAGTTCACTGCCACTTCGATCCTAATGCAGCGACTGAAATTCACACGGATGCTAGTGGCGTCGGCCTCGGTGTCATTCTCGCTAACCTCAAGGATGGCTGTGACGAGTACGTGGTCGCCTATGCCAGCCGTACCTTAAGGAAGGCAGAGTCCAACTATTCCGCCTGGAAAAGGAGTCCTTGGCTATCATTTGGGCTATAGGAAAATTTCGTACTTACCTTTACGGACGCCAGTTTGATGTCACAGATCACCATGCCTTGTGCTGGCTAGCATTCATGAAATACCCTATGGCCGCCTCACACTTGAGCTTTACGCCTTTAGGAATATTACATCCGTGTTATTTATCGCTCAGGACGCATACATTCAGACGCCGATGCCCTATCCTGTTTTCCCCTGCCTCCTGACCTTGCATGCTTACCAACTGCCATCTGCGATTCATCATCGTTGAGCATCACCAACATGCCATACGAGCAGCACAAAGCTATCTGGATCAATTCTTTTCTCGATGTCCTCTCTCACAGTTCGTCAGAATCGACTTCACGCTCCCTCTCTCGTGAAGCAAGACACTTTGCTGTCTGTGAAGGCTCGTTGTATCACCGCAATTACGTCACGGATGGCCGTAGGTGGCTCCTCGTCATCCCTCGTCATTCGCGCTTGGACATCTGCGCTGCCTTTTACGATGGCCCCCAGTGTGGCCACGCTAGAGTATTCAAGACTTACTCTCGCCTTCGTCAAGATACTACGGGCATGGCATGTCTCGGCACGTTCGCCAGTACGTTCTGTCATGATCCACGTGTCAACGCCGCGAGATGCCTTCTCACAGCACTGCTGGCTCTTTGCGATCCTTAACCTGCTCAGCAAGACCAATCGACCGCGTCAGAATTGATATATATGGTCCTCTACCCAATACTCTTCGAGGCAACCAGTGGATTATCGTCGCCATCGATCATTTGACGCGCTACGCTAAATATCTGCGCTGCCTGCTACCACTGCGAAAGACGTTGCTTCTTTCCTTCTTCACCATCTGATTTTGCGACACGGTGCACCTCGTGAATTACTGAGTGACCATGGACGCGTGTTTCTCTCGAACGCCGTCGAAGAGCTGCTCAAGGAATGTCGCATTGTCCATCGGAAAACCTCGGCATACCATCATCAAACCAATGGCATGACAGAACGCTTTAATCGTACCCTTGGAAATATGCTAGCCGTGTTCGCGTCTGACGACCACACTAATTGGAACCAAGTGCTCCTTTTTATCACGTAAGCGTACTAGTCTGTGCCACAAACAACCACTGGCTTTTCTCCTTTCTTTCTCCTGTACGGACGTGAACCATGATGCTCCATGAACACCATTCTCCCTTACAGACCTGATGTTTCCGAAGCGACGCCTTTTCCGAAGCACTTGCTTATGCCGAAGAGTGTCGTCAATTTTCTCGCTCGCTTACCGCGCAAGACCAATGGCGCCAGAAAGCTGACCAC
The DNA here is from genome assembly GCF_043290135.1 of Rhipicephalus microplus. NCBI lineage: Eukaryota > Metazoa > Arthropoda > Arachnida > Ixodida > Ixodidae > Rhipicephalus > Rhipicephalus microplus. The sequence continues at coordinate 41,366,103 of NC_134701.1, forward strand.
GATGCCTCTGCGTCTAGTGTCCAATAGAACCCAGGAATGTTGGTTTGGCTCTGGGTCCCATCTACCACTCTCGGTCTTTCCCAGAAGCTTTCGTCGAAACACCATGGCCCCTACCGTGTGGTGTGACAAACATCACCTGTCAACTGTGGAGTTGAGCCCATTTACTTACCTTCGGACCAACGCTGCGGTGGGCGTGAAACAGTACGCGTATCACGCCTCAAACCGAGCTATGACTCTCCTGTCCTGTCATTTTTCTAGGTCGACCGGTTGGCTCCTTTCTGCTCGGGAAGTAATGTACCGGAGCATAGTGGTACCAGCTTTGTGCCAGCGTGAAAGGAGACGTTGACGTCCGTATGGCTCGTGCTTGCCGGGTTCCTGCTTGAACCAGCTTGTTGCGGCTAACGCTTCTTGAATATTAACAAGTGTTTTTACGTGAAGTCGCTCGTTGCGGTATGTATGTATGTATGTATGTATGTATGTATGTATGTATGTATGTATGTATGTATGTATGTATGTATGTATGTATGTATGTATGTATGTATGTATGTATGTATGTATGTATGTATGTATGTATGTATGTATGTATGTATGTATGTATGTATGTATGTATGTACGTACGTACGTATGTATGTATGTATGTATGTATGTATGTATGTATGTATGTATGTATGTATGTATGTATGTATGTATGTATGTATGTACGTGTGTGTACGTGTGTGTATGTAAGTATGTATGTATGTATATATGTATGTAAATGTATGTGTTATTGTACGTATGTATGTATGTGTTTTAATTGAAAAGCCGTTTTTAATCCTATAGGGTAACCTTTATAATAGTTCAACTGATTTTATTTCTAGTTTTGTTTCTTTCGAGACATTATATTTTAAAATTTATTCTGGTTCCATAAAAATTAGTGTCATCATCATCATCACCACCATCATCATCATCAGCCTGACTACGTCCACTGCAGGACAAAGGCCTCTCCCATGTTCCGCCAGTTAACCCGGTCCTGTGCTTGCTGCTGCCAATTTATGCCCGCAAACTTCTTAATCTCATCTGCCCACCTAACCTTCTGTCTCCCCCTATTCCGCTTGCCTTCTCTGGGAATCCAGGTAGTTACCCTCAACGACCAGCGGTTATCCTGTCTACGCGCCACATGCCCGGCCCATGTCCATTTCTTCTTGATTTCAGCTATGATATATCTAACCCCTGTTTATTCCCTAATCCACTCTGCTCTCTTCTTGTCTTTTAACGTTACACCTACCATTTTCTTCCATTGCTCATTGCGTCGTCCTCAATTTAAGCTGAACCCTCTTTGTAAGTCTCCAGGTTTCTGCTCCGTAGCTAAGTACCGGCAAGATACAGCTGTTATATACCTTCTTCTTGAGGGATAGTGGCAATCTACCTGTCATAATTTGAGAGTGCTTGCTAAATTTGCTCCACCCCATTCTTATTCTTCTAGTTTCTTCATTCTCGTGGTTCGGCTCCGCGGTTAATACCTGCCCTAAGTAGACATAGTCTTTTACAACTTGAAGTGCACTATTACCTATCTCGAAGCGCTGCTCTTTTCCGAGGTTGTTGTACATTACTTTCGTTTTCTGCAGATTCATTTTAAGACCCACCTTTCTGCTCTCCTTGTCTAACTCCGTAATAATGAGTTGCAATTCGTCCCCTGAGTTACTCAGCAATGCAATGTCATCGGCGAAGCGCAGGTTACTAAGGTACTCTCCATTAACTCTTCGTCCTAACTGTTCCCATTCTCGGCTTCGTAAAACCCCCTGTAAGCACGTGGTAAATAGCATTAGGGAGAGTGTGCCTCCCTGCCTTACACCCTTCTTGATTAGTATTCTGTTGCTTTCTTTGTTAAGCGCTATGGTAGCAGTTGATCCCCAGCAGATTTCTTCCAGGATATTTATATATACTTCATCGACGCCCCGATTCCGCAGTGTGCGCATGACGGCTCATATTTCTACTGAATAAAACGCCTTCTCGTAGTCTATGAAGGCTATGTATACTGGTTAGTTATATTCTGAGCCTTTCTCTATTACCTGATTGATAGTATAAATGTGGTCGATTGTTGAGTAGCCTGTTCGAAATCCTGCTTGTCCATTTGGTTGATTGATTTCTAATGTTTTCCTTACTCTGTTAGCAGTTATCTATGTAAATAGCTTGAATACTACATAGAGCAAGCTAATCGGTCTGTAATTTTTCAAGTCCTTGTCATCTCCTTCATTATGTATTAGAATGATGTTAGCGTTCTTCTAAGACTCTGGTACACTTCCCGTGAGGAGACACCTCGTAAACAGGGTGGCTAGTTTTTCTAACACAATCTGTCCTCCATCTTTCAGCAGATCTGATGTTACCTGATCCTCACCAGCAGATTTGCCTCTTTGCATGTTCTCTAAAGCTTTTCTGACTTCTTCTATTATTACTGATGGGGTGTCATCTGGGTTACTGCTAGTTCTTATAGTATTAAAGTCGTGGTTGTCCCGGCTACTGTACAGATCTCTGTAAAACAACTCCGCTATTTTAACTATCCTATCCATATTGGTAGTTATTTTGCCTTTTGTCCCTTAGTGCATACATCCGATTTTTGCCTATCCCAAGTTTCCTCTTCACTGCTTTGACGCTTCCTCCGTTTATCAGAGCGTGTTCAATTCTCACCATGTTTACATTCTTACATCGGACACTTTACGCCTATTAATCAACTTCGAAAGCTCTGCCAGTTCTTTTTTGTCTGTTGTACTTGAGACTTTCATGAATTGGCGCTTCTTAATGAGATTCTTCGTTTCCTGGAAAAGCTTGCCAGTGTCCTGTCTAACTACCCTGCCTCCAGCTTCCACTGCACACTCCGTAATGATACTCGTCAGATTATCATTCATTGTATCTATGCTAAGGTTGGTTTCCTCACTAAGAGCCGAGTACCTGTTCTGAAGCGTGACTGTGAATTCCTGTACTTTCCCTCTCAGTGCTAGCTCACTGATTGGCTTCTTGCGTATCAGTTTCTGTCGTTGTTTCCTCAAGTCTAGGCGAATTCGAGAACGTACCATTTTATGGTCACTGCATCGTACCTCTCCAACCACTTCCACATCCTGCTCTATGCCTGGGTGTGCACTCATTATGAAGTCTATTTCGTTCTTATTTTCGCCATTAGGGCTCCTCGATGTCCAGTTGTGGTTTCCTCGTTTTCGGTAGTAGGTATTCAATATCCGTAAATTATTGCGTTCTGCGAATTCCACTAGTAGCTCTCCCCTGGCGTTTCTAGTACCGATGCCATAATCTCCTACTGCCTGGTCTCCAGCCTGCTTCTTCCCTACCTTTGCAATGAAATCTCCCACCAGTATTGTATACTGTGTTTTTACCTTACTCATTGCCGATTCCACGTCTTCATAGAAGCTTTCAACTGAAGCGTCATCATGGCTGTATATAGGCGCGTAAGTCTGTACCACCTTCATCTTGTATCTCTTATTCAGTTTCATTACAATACCTACCACCCTTTCATTAATGCTATAGTATTCCTCTATGTTGCCAGCTATGTTTCTGCGAATTAGGAACCCCACTCTCAGTTCTATTTTGTCAGCCAAACCCCGATAGCAAAGAACGTGCTCATTCTGTAGCATCGTATAGGCCTCATCTGTCCTCCTAACCTTACTGAGCCCTATTATATCCCATTTAGCACCCTCTAGCTCCTCGAATAGTACAGCTAGACTTCCCTCACTAGATAAGGTTCTAGCGTTAAACGTTGCCAAGTCCAGGTTCTAATGGCAGCCTGTCCGGATCCAGAGATTCTTAGCACCATCTGCTGCGTTGCAGATCTGACCGCCGCCGTGGTCAGTTGCTTCGCAGCTGCAGGGGACTGAGGGCCGTGAGTTCTTTGACGTGTGCATGTGGGAGGTAGTGGTCAGATACTGCACCAGGGTGGCCAATCCTTTTCTGGTGAGGAAGTGCGTTTCCGGTGGTGGTTACCGGTGAAGCCGCACCCCAGGCCTCGTAATGCAGTTCCATCACCACGCGGATTTTTTTTATCCTGTTGGGTACTGCGCGGCACCGGGATTTGAACGACGGACCTTTTGCATGCGAGGCGGATACTCTAACCACTACGCTACGCTGCTCCCGGTAATTGCAGTATGACAGTCTATCATCAAACCTTAACCTCCTGTTTTTTAGAGCTCCTTTAACATACTGTAGACCCTCATTATTGGAACCTGAAGGAACCAGGAAATTATGTTCTGTTTGACAGGAGTTCTTTTTATCGAGAGATGACCAGGAGTGCAGAATACAAAAATGAAACCAATGTTGTCTGAAGCACTTGTTCCATTTAATCATCAGCTTCGTTTACTGAGAGTCTTCTGAGCACCTAGACCCAAGAGCACAAGTATCTTTGCATTTTAACTCCATTCAATTTGTGGGCAGCACAGTCAGGTTAGCTCTTCCTCGGCAAACTTCTTGCAATCATAGCAAGACAAATCCCACAGAAAATATAATAAAATATAAGAAAAGAAAAAAAAGAGTCAACACACACCTTTTCTCCGTGTTTTGTGCAAGGCATCATTTGACGCAAAGTCTGCAGGACACGCACGCAAAGCCCCTCCTCCCGCTCCAGCAATAGGCGTTGCGTGTGTTGCACCAGCTTGGAGACAAAGGAGACACAGCGAGCCTGCGCGTGTGGCCGTGAAGGGAACAGCCGCTGCGGCTCATGAAGAACGTCCACCAGCACAGACAACTCGCTCTGTACTGGTGGCCTGAGCTGCTCTTCCAGCACCAGCACCAGCTCTTGCAGGACCTCAATCACCATCCGATCACTTGGGTGGCTGCGGGAGACATCGTTAGGTCTCTGTGGCCTAATCAGTGTAGCCTTATACAAAATGTGTGAATTCGAATGAGTTGTATCGTTTGTCAATGTACAGTCATCAGCAAGAAATTTAAAAAAAATCAAACCAACCAGCAAAAATTAGTTCACACCACAGCTCCTCTACAGAGTATTGTTTTACACATGGCGTTGGTCGAATATATCCGTTTTAATTAATCAATTCCAATCAGAATAAACAAGTCATCACCCTTGTCTCTACATATACTTACGTGTGTGATATTGCTGCATATTTATTACCTGTTGGCAATAATTATTCAGGGCACAAACCTAATCAAGCTGGATAAACTGAATTGTCCATGCACCTGTCTTCTGTACTGGAACTGTTGTTGATAAAAAAGAACTTTGATTTGCAATGTAGTAACCAAAAGCAGAGTATCTCTCTTTTGATGCAAATCAATTCGCCATTGTACTGTTGAACTTGTGACAATCGGGGAATCCCTCAGCACATCTCAATTGGCTCCTATAATTCTTTAAAACCATTGACAGCAGCATTACACTGAAGCGTGCAACATGACAAGTAGCGAGAGAGCAGACACAAACTCTCACTCTGGTCGGGTCTTCTTTAGCCACCCACGCCCTTTTGCTTTGCTGCATTCGCACAAAATTAGCACAAAAACGTGTCCTGACAAACGCAGTCAACTTGGCTGCAACTAATCAGCTCGCTGCATGTCTAGATTTTCTTCAAAATATTGTGATGAATTACCGCCAGTTGAATATCCAGACACGTGAGAATTGATACACCAGGTATTATATTGATGTTTTGGCACTGGGTACTCTTGAGATAAGAGAGGAAGGATGAGAAAATATGAACTCCGATCTCCGTATTCATGAGGGAGCACGGCAGAGCATTTGGGTCAAAAGGAGAGTGAAAGGAGAAAGCGCAAGAACCCCCTTAAAATAAAACAGTACCCACCGCAAGGCATAATCTCAGGCCGGGAAACCTGTTAAAAAAGTGCTCGAGGACGCTGCGAATTAAATCCAGTACCTCCTAGATTGTAGTTGCACGCTGTAACCACTCGTATGCTGCTGCCACGCTTGAGATGAGAGCTTGTCATTACAGCTTTTACCCCATTATTTATGTAGCGTCATTTCCTGGAATGATGCCAATTGCAAAACGTGTAGCGAAACTTGGTCTATAATAGAAAACATTAACCAGAATTCATTCACCTAAGTTGACTAGAAGGTAGTAACTGCCAAGTGTTGCTGTATTATTGGGCCCTTTCTATCGGCGTATGACAACGGCATTCAACTATCCTAAGTTCACTGTCGCTGGTGTCACTTTCAGTAAATTGACACTCAGTTTCTTTCTATTATCGTCATTTAGACAAACTTTCGCTAATCAACTTAAAGCTCTATTATTAAGCTGTGATTCCCATATACAAGGGCAGCAACTTAATCTCTGTTTCTGCAGGGCTGTTCCTACCATAGAACGTGTACTCCGCTTTTTTATGCTCTCCAAGCATCCGAAGCTGCTTCATGGAAGCTTTGTATGACGTATGCTGGGTCAGAAACTTATCGTTATAATCTGAATTTCTTCAATTCCAAGCTTTTACGAAGAGAAAATGAGGGTCCTTCTAAAGCCGTCTGTCCCTCTCTCTCTCTTTCGTCCTTTTCGCGCATGTGGTAAGATCGCTTGACTCAGAGACGCGTGAGCGTCCCTTGTTTTTTGTTTGCTCACGCAAACACCACAGTATGAATTAACTGCAACGTGTTTTCTGAAAAGCATTAACACTGAAACACCTCCCAACGAGTCTCTCTCGTTTCACTTAGACACGTATCTTAGCGTAAGCGTAGGCATGTTCTTGCATTTCGGCTTTATCAAAATTCTGAGGTGCATGGAACTTGCGACATTGCGCTCACGATGCCATTTTATTTTTGCTGCTCTATATTTCTGCAGAATTCGTCCGCAAGCACAAAAGAAGCTCCTGTGTCTTGTAATAAGATTATGGTAAGAAAGCCAACCTTTTACTTCTGGCTACAAAACGCCCTTACGATCACCACTATACCATGCTCGATTATGCCGGATTAGTTGAGTAGCAGCGCATCTTCATTAAAATATAGGTTATTTGTTGTTGTCACTTCAGTCAAAGGAAAAAATTTAAGCTACATTGTCAAACATTGCATGCATCAACTTTTGTGTGGTTTCAATCACGTGGTGCCCCTGGAGTGTTGTTCATCTGTACTTGGCGTGATACGCATGGATCATTGCCAAACGTTGTCGAGCAATAAATTTTTTTCAGCTACGATCATTGATGATACGCGAGAACTTAGCTTCGCGTAGGACACCGGGACGTCTATTAAAACGTGCCAGCGCCTAAGTGCTGTCAGACGCCCGCTGAAAGCTGAGATGCAGAAAGTCATTGGCTATCACTGCATAATCTCGATGCTAGGCGCTTTGCGTGCTACCTTGCTATCATCCGCACGCACTTTTTGCTTTCCTAGTCGTTTCATCGACTTTTGTGTGTCCTCCTTGCCCTCAAAAGTGCCGAGTAAGTTAAATTCATGCCATAACTATCATACTTCCTCGAGATAAGAGAATTCTTTTGCTAAGAAGATGCGCAGCCAAGAGAAATCTCTGTGTATACGGCCCCTGTCTCTCACTGCCCATTAGCAGCGATTTGGACATTCCAGTAGGACACACCGGTGGATCACTGCCGTGTTTTGCGCATCCCCAGGTTTTTCTTCTGCGCAACGCTGTGAAGAGCGTCAACGTCACTGATATTGTAATCGTTATCACCCACTGCTTCGTATCTACACATGGTTCTTTTTAGCGGGAAATGACACTATTTTTTCGCATGTCCTTAAGTGTACATATGTCTTAGTTATTGTAGGGAATTTTATTGCATCCCGCGCGGCTTGCAGATACTATTTGGAAAATATCAAAAGTCGTGCTTTGTGTCTAGATGGCTGCCTTACCAAAATAACGAATCCCCGGGTGCCTACTGAGATGAGTGATGGTGTGCCTAATGACACAATACCAGACCTAACTTTTACAAAGAATACACACGATCCGCAATAAGCACACAAAAAAAAATTGCCAATGATCGATTCATATTAACAACAAGTGTGCACGCAGGCACAAAGGGCAGAAAAACAAGCATTGTTCATGGAGACTGATTAGGCGAAATCTGGGTAGAGATAAAATCGGTGAAGCTATATACCAAACAGAAACATGGGTTCCGAAAGAAGCGGGGTGAAAGGACATGCATAGCAGACTTCTACAGTAATAGAAGAGAAAGAGCTGCATGCAATACTGGTGGATACTGAACACACCTAACCAAAACTTCAAATCAAAGTCAGTGCACTCAGTAAGGAAGTCTAGGATTATGCGTATTGATTAACCCATCAGAACTGCGTGACCAGGCGCAACGCAAAGGAGAGGGCTGCCTAAAACCTGAAAACATGTTCGTTTCTTTTTACACACACAAAAAAGCAAAGCGAGCTAGACAGCGACACTGAGTGTAAAGTATTTCACGAGTACAAAAGTATGAAGGAATAATTTTACGAGAACTACAAACACGATAAATCTGCAGTACAATCAAGGAAGAACGTTCACATACCGCGAAAGAAAAGTATTTTGACCACCCCATACCGAAGGCTGAAGTTTGAACGGAGCTAATAATGTTCAATAACAAATGACCAACATTTGCCACTTCGCGTTAGTTGCCACTTCGTGTAAGGTGATGAATATCTCGAGCTACGAGCTAGTTTTCGGATTTCTAAATAGTGGGCCTGCCATAAATAATGACGGACTACAAATATAAATGATGATTACCACCAAGTAAATAATTGAAAAGCGCAATAATTCGTCACGTGAAGATCAATTTAGCTAACAACACTCTAGTGTTCCAACACTAGAGTGTTGTAACAACACTCTCCTCCGCGTGTGCCTTACGTCATTGATTATCCTCACCCGCCTTTGGCACGCGCTGCACACGGCACCATTTTTCACCGGGGCTTCCACGGACGCGCCGCCAAATTCAACGGAAGCAGGTTATTTCAACCTACTTGCACGCCCCGGGTATGTAGCGAATTCGGGAAAATGGCTAATAAAATATAGGGCATAGTGAAGTTAACGTTTATTTGGAAGAATAGTTTCTTCCGAAAGCCGTGTAAGTGTGTCATTATGCTTCAAAAGCAGCTTCAGGTAGAGTTCTATGATGCAGGTGTTTTTTTTTTTGTGTCTTCCGGGTAATAGCATGCTTTACGTTCACATCATATACAGTTTTGCTTGTGTCAACTACCAAAGGCTTGAAAATGAGCACGTAGCAGCAACCACTTACTACTATCGGATTGAAGTTTATGCCTCTTTTGAGGGGCCTTCTTGTGCTTCACGGCCGACTGGTGGAAATATAATGTTCGAACTATGTCGGGATTCGGGGTTTTTTTTTCACAAATCGTTGCAATATATGCGGCTCCAGTTTGTGTTCAATCAAATATAGCAAGGAATTATAAAAAGGTGCTGACCATTCAGACACAATCTGTAATTTTGTTTACAAAATGAAAAGTGACTAACACGCTGCACTACTAAATATTATTGACACAAAACTTCTCTAAATTATAACGCAAGAACTAAAATCTTATGACTGTTAAAAACTCATTGAAGCTTAAACTTAGGCTCGTGTTACATCCATTAAAAAAGCCCCCCACCCCCGCCCCCAATCCAAAAAACCGCCGTAAAGCAATTTAACGCACTCACTGCGCCAGCGAGGTTTTTTAGCCTCTGCTTCGATGCGGATAACACAAGCAAGCAAGTAGCCCTATGCGTGAGAAAACCATATAATAATCGGCCCCCAGTAATGCACGCGTCACATCCAATTTAAAGCGACAATTAGTGAACTGACAAAAAAGGCAATTTTAGCCAGCTGAAGCTGCTCCTCTGCAATGTCACGGGCACGCTTACCGTTTAGACGAAACCCTTAGATGCCTCATCGAACACGAAATATGACTGTCGGCGTCCCGCTTCTAAGGCATGTCGCGTCAGCGGGTGCAGGTGATGCGAAAAATCATCACTATAGGAGATCATGACACCAGATGACGGCATGACGACATCATATATCACGTAATTTATGGTGTCATAAAGATTTTACAGTGCGGTCACGTGACGTTCTTGACGCCACGTGACAGAACGGCTCATTTTCTTCCTCAGAGGGTTAATGATTTCTCGAACGTTGATTGACAATGCTCGTATTTCTTTCTTTCTAACACAAGATCACACTAACTTGCCATTATTTTATGTTTGAATAACACCCCCATCTCTTTTACAAAAAAAAAAGAACTTCATTTAATCAACATCGCCAGTGTCGTCTCGACCTATTTTTTAACTGACCTACTTAACTGCATTCATTTTGATCAAATTTTGACAATTAGAATAAGCGCAACTGAAAGATGTATCATAGCAGGTGAGCTACTCACTGTAGAAAGCAGTTTCTGTAGATTATTTCAGAGTGCATAACAGTTCGCGACGTGCAATTTGAAAGAGTCTCAGCACAATATTGTGCATATTCAGGAGAGTCCTATTTTTATGCAACGCATAGATAGCCTAAAAAACTAGCTTTATCAGACAGGAAGAATACTCAAAATTCATACAGCATTCAGCGATTGATTGATTGATTGATTGATTGATATGTAGGGTTTAACGTCCCAAAACCACCATATGATAACTCAGTGATAGCTCAGTGATAACACCGTGACAGCTCAGTAGAACATCCAACGCGTTATTCGAGCATCCAGCGATGCTTTCGTACTAGCAATAATAAAAGCACCATAACTCACAAAGAACATTTTTTTCGTAGAACTCAGTTCTATCGGCTGATGTTGATTGATTGATATTAGGGGTTTAACTTCCGAAGACCACCATATGATTATGACAGACGCCGTAGGGTAGGGCTCCGGAAATTTCGACCACCTAGAGTTCTTTAACGTGCACCCAAATCTAAGCACACTGGCCTACAACATTTCCGCCTCTATCGGAAATGCGGCCGCCGCAGCCGGGATTTGAACCCGCGATCTGCGGGTCAGCAGCCGAGCACCTTAGCCACTAGACCACCGTGACGGGGCCTATCGGCTGATGTAGGGATGCGACTGCTTCTTACGATAACTATCGTGCTTACCTTGAACATCGTAAAAAAGCGTAGCCATTCATATTTTGGTTGCAACAGTTACAAGCGCAAATGCATGACATAGCACAGAAAGAGCACAGAAAACGAAGCGCATGCAATGTTCGTTACGTGAGCTATGCGTGATCGCGGTGAAAAATGGTCGAGCGAAAAAGAAAAATATCAGCTCCACGTGCAAGTTGCGCGTCTCTACGGGAAAGCACGAAGGAGACCAATTATTGCGCACAACAGTGGAGGAGAACGCGAAGATTGGAGGAGGTAGCGCGCGTGGCGGCGAGTACAGAGGATAGCGGTACTTTGCCAAAATCAAGGGGTTTTTAATTTTAGCTGTGAGACAGTATTACCGTTTCAAATAGAGTTCAAGTGCGAAAACTAGAGGAGCCTGGCTGTGGAGAAATGCTTTCATAACATACGTATATAAAAAAACGGCAGCATATCCACGGGGTGAATGATGGATAGTGGGGCGAAGCGTCCATCCGTTCATTTGTTCTTGCTTCCGTCTGGCCATGAGTCCGTCTGTGTGACCGTCCATCCGCCTGTCCGTGCGTGCATCTCTTCGGGCATCTGCACGTCCATCCGTTCGTCCGTCCCTGCGTTCGTCCATGCATTCACCCCTGTATCCGTCCATGCGTCCATCTGTCTATGCAGCAATCCACGCGTTCGTCCATGCATCTGTCTGTGTGTCTGTTCGTCCATCTATTCAACACTCCAAGTACCACCATCTCGTATCTTTTCATGATACATTCCGCATATAGAAGCACCACCATTCAGTGGACATTCCAAGGACTAAACGAGATGTGGCACACGCACACTTTGTAACGGCTGGCGCTTCGTGTCTACTTCCCACCTTTCATCACTTCGAGTTCACGGTATATACTAGTTCACTGCATTCATGGCTCTGCGGCTCAACGCTCCCTAAACCTTTCTAAAACTAAGGAGGTTACGCTCAGCGAGTATAACGTAGCAACCCTTTCTCGTCAGATAGTGCTCAATGTACATGCCAATGGCTGCAAATGGGGAATAAGAGACAGCAGAACTCGGCTTTTAGTTAACGCGCACGCTGCAAATTTTTTATTGTTCAACAACGCACAGGTGAAATCTCCCACCAGCACCACCTTGCAGGTCGACATGTTACGTACTACGACGAGGGATGAACGGGTGCCGCTTTAGGAGCTTCGCCTCTAAAAAAGCCGCCCGCATATTCCCACCGAGGGAACTCAGGTAAATGCGTCGAAGAGGGGGGAAGGGGGTGTCTCGCGAATGTTGCGTAATTGGGTATGATTTGAGACTCACCGGGTAGCGTTCATCTGGGTAGGTGTGCGGGTCGAGGCGGGTAACGGTAGCCGTAGGTCACGCTCATCGACGGTACGTGCCCACACACCAATGACTCCTTACACGATGCGCAAACCAAGTACGACTCGAACGGCTCCAGCAGTCTCTCCTCGTCATCGTTGTCGCTGGTAACGTTGTCGTTGACGCCGCCGCCCTTCATGTCGACGTTGCCAAACGTGCTCCAAATAATCCGTAGCACGTTGGTCTGCTTCGCTTTGTTCTTGTAGCTCCCGACCAGCATTGTCAAAGCGCAGTTGGTCGTTGTCGAAGCGCACACCTTACGGCTGTGTCGGAAGCTGTGGTCTTCGAAGTCGCGTTTAAAATGAGCGGCCGTCTGCGGGAACTGCTTGGCTCGCGTCGCCCCTTTCACAGCGCGCACGTGTTCACGAGCAGTTGCCATCTGTTGGCATCTGTTGGTTCCATCGCATCTACTCGAGTCAAGGAAAGTGTGAAGTGAAGAGAAAGAGAAGGAGCGAGAGGGGATGAACTGGGAGAGAGGGAGGGGGAGGGAAGACGAGCAGAGCATGTGCAGTGGGGGTGTGGATGCCGACGCCGAGTGGCATGGGGTGGCAAAGAAATTATACGCATTTAAAAACACCCTGCATGTGAGTATATTTATTGCTGCCAAGTTATACAACAAACTTCTTAACAGTGGCAGAGAGCACAGGCCCGGGTTCTTTGGCGGAATATGTGAGAGGCATTACTCACTGCGCCCTGCAGTGGACGTAGTGAGTAATGTACCTTGGGGGGCTACTTGGAACGACATTGAAATTGAACTATAAATGCATGTGTGTTTTGAAAAGGGCAAGTTTGATGTTTTTAAAAAATCCACTTGTTGGTCTGGGCCCGTCTTGTCAGCTATTTCTGCTTGTGTTCTGTCACCCACGCCACTTTCTTTGAGTTTGAAGGGCTGATAATGTGGATACGCTATGCTTAAATTTCTCTACACGTCACCATCTGAACCTCACTTCCATTTAACGTGCTATACGTCCTCCTACCTTAGATCACTCCTCGCCTCCTCTCAATCTTAGATCACTCGTTCTTACTCTCACCAATATTCATAAGTTATCCGTGTTTTTAAGCCTGCAGTTGCAAATGATCTTGAACGTTATTACGTGGACGACATTGCTGAAGACGTGCATTGCAGAATAATAGAAAACTGGGCGAGTTCTTTTAAGTTCATAATGAAGGGAAAGAACAGAAGAGGTAGAACTAATACGAGGGACGAGACTCAAGACATACGTTGGGAGTATAAAGAGCACGCGCCTACGCTTCAAAAGCATCTAGTCATACCAGTGCAGGAAAAGGGGTGCGTAACCACGGGTAGGCGTCGACCGCGTAGACGCTCACGCATCTAAGGCTGGCGCACAGTGTTGCTTGATCTTTTGGCTTTAAACTGCCCCACTTCAGCCCAGAACAGCACGCTCTTAAGCGCTGCGTGTTCGTACGTTTTCAAAGACGTAAGAGCACGTTAAAAAATGGGCAGATCCCACGCACAGTGGGTATCGATGATATGTGAACCACGAATGAGAAATGTTAATATGTCACTCTAAAATCAGCACAACGTTATGAGGTGGAGGTAAATGATGCCGAACATGACTTCCCCGTCAAGATTGTCATGTTTAGATGTGTCGTTTACTTTCTCCATCTATTCACGTCATGCATTACCAAATGTAGTATACATGGAGCTAGCGAAACACCCGCGAGCACGCTATGAGCGTGATATGTTGTTATGTTCTTACTTGACACGCGTGTCAGTATTATCATGTTTCCACCAGTAACACGCCTTCGTCCTCAAATGACGTCACGGACGTGACACCAAATTTGTTATATGTGGAGCTAGCAAAACGGCCGCGAACGCATCATGAAGGGCCCAATATACTCCAATGTAGCGGTGACGCGCGCGCACGTTCCGCACAATGACGCTAGGTTAGCAAAACGCGAGCACTCTATATAGTCTGACACCAGGCGCGGCCAGCCTCCGTCGGCGTGGCCCGACGGCAACCGGTGCGAAATGCGACATGTTGCATTTCGCGCCGATGACGTTACCCAGACAACACTGCGTGTCCCTCTTTTCTTGATGGAGTAGCGCCGTACGCGCTGAAACGCGCATGCGTCAAAGCAACGCTGCGTGGCGCACGCCTGCGACCATATGGCAGGACTGCATGGTGGCTGGCGCGGCAACGCTGGCGTGACCCGACGAAATGAATGCCGGTGAGCACGCGCAACACGTCACGTCGAAATGTACTGGAACTTTGACTGTGGCGTTTAGTCATGCTCTCACATGAAACGCATCTCGTGATTGTCCCGTTTTCACCAGTCACACACCTTCGTCAATCATTGACGTCACGTAATCACAAATTGGGCATTTGTAAAGCTATAGAAACGGCCGCGAGCGCATCATGAGTGGGGAATATAGTCATGTTGTTACATGACACGCATGTCGTGATTATCATGTTTGTATGTGTCAGTTACCTAGGTCGTCTGTTCGTGTCGCGTAATACCGAGTTTGGTACATGTGAAGCTATCAAAACAGCGGCGAGCGCATCATGACCGTAGCATGTAGTCATATAGTTACATGACACGCATCTTATGTTTATCATGTTTGCATCAGTATCATACTTTCGTCATTAATTAACGTTCCGTAATACCGAATTTGGTATTGATTGATTGATATGTGGGGTTTAACGTCCCAAAACCACTATATCATTATGAGAGACGCCGTAGTGGAGGGCTCCGGAAATTTAGACCACCTGGGGTTCTTTAACGTGCACCCAAATCTGAGCACACGGGCCTACAACATTTCCGCCTCCATCGGAAATGCAGCCGCCGCAGCCGGGATACGAACCCGCGCCCTGCGGGTCAGCAGCCGAGTACCTTAGCCACTAGACCACCGCGGCGGGGCCCCGAATTTGGTATAAGTGAAGCTAGCAAAACGGCCGCCAGCGCATCATGGGCGTAGCGCGTAGTCATGTTGTTACATGACATGCATGTCATGATTATCATGTTTGCATCAGTCACACACCTTTTTCATCCATTCACGTACCGTAATACCAAATTTGGCATATGTGACGCTAGCGAAACGGCCGCGAGCGCAACATGAGCGTGACATGTGGTCATGTTGTCACATGACACGCATGTCATGATTTTCATGTTAGGGTCTGTCACCTGTGTTCGCGATTGAATCATGTCATACCATACCAGTTTCGGACGTGCCATGTGAACGAAACCACTGCAAGAGCTGCAGGATTATCAAATTTAAATCATGACATTCATGACATTAATGTCATGATTTTCATGTTATGTTTTGTCAAATATGTTCTTCATACAGTCATGTTTTGTCATACCAAGTTTGGTATTGATACCATTATTGAAATGGCCAGAAGAGCTAAAAGTCGTTGGCGGCTAGATAGACAGATAGATATATAGATACGCAGAAAGTCGTCGAAGCTCGCTAAAAAATGCTTCGCATTTAATATCGATTGTGGCTCACCCTCCGAAATTTTCTTATTCAGATGTTGTTGGCATCGCAATGACCAATGTAACTACCGCAGTGTGCACCAGAAATGAACATTGGTGCTTGTGCCTCTCGGGCGAAGGAAAATTGGCGTCTAGGACCCTATACATATATCAAAGTAGCCGTGCGCAGGGTTCTCCTTCAGGGTGAGAGGTGCAAGTTCGTCGCAGTGACCCCCCCCCCCTACTTTATCAATGGATGGGGCTGGCTTAGCATCCCCCTCCCTAATATATATGGTTCTATCGAGTTGACATTGCGCCCCCCCCCCTCTCCCCACTATATGGCAGCCAGCCCCCGTGCTTTCTTCGTGTGCACGCCTACGACGTCTTTGCATTATGGGACACAGCCAACGATGCTTGCAGGATCGCCAGAGCTGGCGCGATCATCTTATTGAGGGCTGATGACAGCCTTGCTAGTAGTGCTGATCAAGAATTTAATTTTTCTAGCTGATCATAAAAATAGATGAAGTTCTCTTGCTGCCAAAAAAAAGTGAACATGATTGATGTAGCTGGATCCGTCTGTGGGCTTGACGTTGTCTCTTGGCGCGAGCTTGCGAAGACGAAAAAAAAAGAAAGTAGGTGTTTCTGCGCAGTCCGCGGTGCTCAAACCTTGTGGCGCATAGCAAATAATACTTTTAACATTACCAAGCGGCAGCTTCCTCTATATAATGCACTGCAGTTTGTTACATGGACTCATATCGAGAAGTTCGATTGATTGGTTGATATTTGGCGTTCAACGTCCGAAAACCAAGAGACGCTGTAGTTGAGGACGCCCGAAATTTCGACCACCTGGTGTTCTTTGAACGTGCACCGAAATCTGAGCACATGACCTTCAGTATTTCCGCCTCCATTGAAAATGCAGCCGCTGCAGCCGGAATTCGATTCCGCGACCAGTGGGTCAGCAGCCGACTACGTTAGCCACTAGACCACCACGGCTGGGCAATATTGAGAAGTTTGAATCCTGAAGAAATATACATATATATCTCACTCTTTTTTCGCATAGCACAGGAACAAGAAACAATAATTACAGGAAACTCTAATTTATGGTCCCTAGCAACAAATTCAGGTAATATGTAGAACTGCAAATAGGGCTAGACGTCCTCGTTTTTCATAAGTGAACATCCCCTATTCGGTCCAAATAAAGTACCGAGCCATTAAACATTCTTTTCATCGTGTTTTACACACTTCCAGGTAGCGCATAGGACAAACCTGCTTATTGTTTTCTTGTAGAATGTGAAGTTTAAGAAAGAGATTCGCGTCTATAAAACAATAAGTGTATGGCAGCATATCATACAAAAATTGATGTAGTGTGTGCAAGAAATGTCTTTGAAATAAAACGAGTGGTATGGTGGTGCCTGCACAGCCTGTATACCGGGTGTTCAAAATTAAGCTTTATGATTTTTTTAAAATTAGGCGCTCGAAGGCACGTGAGAACCACTTGTGCAAATAAGTTAAGCGGCCAGGGGGACAGAAAGTTAGATGATAATTATCGCTGTCAGCAGCCCAATTAACTAAAATTTAATAATTAACTTTTTACTGGCTGCGGTAAGTTGGCATGTTTATATTGAAAAAATGTAGGCAGTGGTGTTTGTACACAGTTTCAGTTGGAAGATTTTTTCTAGCACGCCTGTGTTCCGAGATATCCGGCTCCAAAGTTTAATTGTCTTTCGCACGATTACGCATGCAAGAGGGTGAGGGTCCGCGCAAAGCTCCTCCCTAAAGTGACGCATCTGTTGCGTGTGGTGTTTAGTGTGTGAAGAGGGTGGAAGCGTAGGCATAGGTGATAGCAATTACCCTTGCCCTCTTCGGCCGTCGAAATCAAAAATCGAAGAACGCTTGCAACCAGTGTCGTAACACGCAACTGCAGAGCCTCTAACGATAGTGGCAGATACCATGCCGAGATAATGGTGCGAGCGGAGAATCTGGATGCCAGTGCGCGTGCGTAATAATCACTAGAGAAGCATGCGTGGTCGTTGCCTGGGCTACGCGAATAGCGTGACTGCTGATGTCCGAGTACTGTAACTTTTATTGAAACAAGAGCAACAACTCCACCAATAATAACTGAAACAGTTTTATCCTTGCTAACGCATATTTCCTGCTGCTACATAAGCATATTTCGGTCATGCACAAATCTCATCGAAACTCTTCACCTCTCAAGACGTCAATGCCCCAAAAAGTGTTCAAAATGCCTGCCTTCGGCAGCAACGCAAAGCATGAACCGCTGTCGCGTCGACTCGATGACTCGGCGCAGTACTTCTGCAGGAATACTCGCACAGGCAGATGTTATCCTGTCCTTCATGTCATTAACATCGCTGGGCTCTGTTACGTAAACTCGATCTTTAACGTAGCCCCAAAGGAAAAAGTCGAGCGGAGAAAGGTCAGGTGATCTTGGTGGCCAAAACATCGCTCCTGCGCGCCCAATCCACTGTTGTGGAAAACGTCTGTCCAACCAGTTCTTCGCCCTGGTAGAAAAATGTGGTGGTGCTCCATCGTGCTGAAACCATACTTGGCGCAGGTCATTCAGGGAAAGACTGCAGACAAGATCATCAATGACAACACCTAATATTTCTTCTGTGTACATCTTTCCGTTCAAGTTGTCCTCAAAAAAGTGAGGTCCGATGATCCTGTCCCCGAGTATGCCGCACCACACATTCACACTCCAGCGAACTTGATGCTTGTGCTGCCTCAGCCAGTGTGGGTTTTCTTGTGCCCAATAATGGGCGTTGTGAAGATTAACACTTCCATTTCGGCAAAACCGAGCTTCATCAGTCCAAATTATTCTGTGCAAAAAGTCATTTTCTTGATCAGTTTTGATGAGGCCCCAATTGCAGAAGTCAACTCGCCTTTCAAAGTCCGCCTCATTTAGGTCCTGATGAAGGTAAACGTGATATGGATGGAACTTGTGCTTTCTTAAAACATTTGTGACTGTTCCGATGCTGCGACCGCACTGATCGGCAATCTGTCGGATGCTGAGCTCTGGCATCGAGGTTACGCACGCGACAACGTCGATTTCAAAGTCTTCATCGACGATTGCCTTCCTGGTCCGTCTCGGAAGGTGGACAGAGCCTGTTGTGCAGAAGCGTCGAAACAGGTTTGTGAAAGTGGGCCTTGTTGGAAGGGGACGGTGTGGGTGGCGAGACGCGTAAAGCTCCATTGCTAACGAAGCGTTGCCATTCATTTCAGCCATTGCAAGCACCACGTCTACTTTTACTTTGGTAGAATACCTCACGCCAGAAGCAGCCATATTAGCTCGAAAGGACTCCACGTGGATTTCCTTGGTAGACCTTCAATGCAGAGACGCTGTGCTCTAACCGGAGGCACCCTAGTGCAGGACGGTCCTGCTAACGCGTTCACAAGAAGATGTCTCAGTGTGATCTAAAGTCACGAAAAAACGTCGCGAAAAATGGTCTCCTGTTATCGCGTTCATCAGGATCATGCGTAAGGCTCATGGCGCACCGCGCTGTCACATTTTGATTTCGCCGGCCGAAGAGGGCAAGGGTAATTGCTATCACCTATGCCTACGCTTCCACCCTCTTCACACACTAAACACCACACGCAACAGATGCGTCACTTTAGGGAGGAGCTTTGCGCGGACCCTCACCCTCTTGCATGCGTAATCGTGCGAAAGACAATTAAACTTTGGAGCCGGATATCTCGGAACACAGGCGTGCTAGAAAAAATCTTCCAACTGAAACTGTGTACAAACACCACTGCCTACATTTTTTCAATATAAACATGCCAACTTACCGCAGCCAGTAAAAAGTTAATTATTAAATTTTAGTTAATTGGGCTGCTGACAGCGATAATTATCATCTAACTTTCTGTCCCCCTGGCCGCTTAACTTATTTGCACAAGTGGTTCTCACGTGCCTTCGAGCGCCTAATTTTAAAAAAATCATAAAGCTTAATTTTGAACACCCGGTATATTGCTAGGAATGGCTCAGAAAGTGAATTTTCGAGAAGTACTTTTGGTCCTTCTTGCTGCGAAATAATTTAACAACAAAAACATTATAAAAGATCTGATAAGCAAGAAAATGAAGTAGCATCAAGGTTTATAGATCACCAGGTTCCTAGTCATACACTAGCAAATTCAATATAATTTTGTGAATATGGTAGTACATGCAGTGCATGTTACACTTGATATTTACAGCCCTCATTAACCTAATAAATCACGCCTGATACTTCAAGGCTTCAACTAAACGCTCTATGGGAGGGTTTCGAAAGTTGTATGTAGCTGAAATACCATTTAATGAGACAAACTACACCCGACACTTTATGATGCCACAAATATCGGTCATAGGATTGCACCAGAACATCGTATAAAATTCTTTGGCAAGTTGTCTAACATTGCTAAACTGAATATTTTGATATATGTAACATACTTGGGAGCATGCATATTCTAATTTAATGCATTTACAAAAAATCGCAGCATATCCACGTAGTGAATGATGATTAGTGGTGTGAAGCGTCCATGAGTCCGTCTTTGCTTCCACCCGTCCATGCTTCTCTCCGTCGGTCCGTGCGTCTGTTCGTACATCCATGTGTCCCTCCCTGCGTTCGTGCATGCGTCCATCCGTCCATCCATGCGTCCATGCGTCCGTCTGTGCGCCCGTCTCTGTGTTCGTCCGTGCATCTGTCGACCGTCCATCCATGCGTCTTTCCGTCTGTGCGTCCGGCTGTGCGTTCATTCATTCGTCCGTGCGTTCATGCGCTTGTCCATCCGTCCAGCTGCTTGTCAATCTGTCCATCCATGCGTCCGTCCATCTAGTGAACACTCCAAGTACCGCCATCTCGAATTTTTAATATATATTTATCATATGGAAGTATAGCCATCTAGCGGACATTCTAAGGATGAGAGGTGGCTATCTATCTATCTATCTATCTATCTATCTATCTATCTATCTAAGATTTTGTGGTCTCCAGAACTTATCTTTATTGGCGTTTATGCCAAAATTACGTGAAGGCATTTGATTCAGTGGACATATCAGCAGTCATGTGGACGAAACGTGTATAAACATCCGGAAAAAATCTACAGCGGAAGAACTGTCACCATGGTGCTCCACAAAGAAAGCGACAGAATATTAGTACAGAAAAATGTAAGACAAGGGGATACAATTTCCCCAATGCTATTTACCACGTGCATGCTTGAAGAGGTTTTCAGAAGTATAGAATGGAAAGAGTTGGGGATAAGAGTTAACGGAGAGTACTTAAGAGACCTGCACTTCGCCGATGACATTGCATATCTCAGTGACTGAGAACAAATTTCAGTTAATTTTTACAAAATTAGACAAGCAGAGCAGAAATCTAGGTCTTCAAATTGATCAGCAGGAAACGAAAATAATGTACAACTTCAAAAAAAGAACAGCGCTTCGAGATAGGTAGCAGTGCACTCGAAGTTGTAAAATAGTACATCTATTTAGGACATGTATACCACGGAGCCTAACCACGAAATTAGTAACCAGAAGAATAAGAATAGGGTGGAGCCCATTCGGCAAGCAGTCCCGATTCAAGAATGGTAGATTGCCCCCATCGCTCGAGAGGACGGTTTACTACAGCTGCATCCTACAAGTACTTGCCTACGGAGCAGAAACCTGGGGGATAACAAAGAAAATTCAACTGAAGTTGAGGATAGCGCAGTGAGCAGTGGAAAGGAAGGTTATGTGTGTATTCTTAAGAAACAAAAAGAAATCTGTGTGGTGACCACTGCGCAGACACCTGCGCAACCTCCGTCTCATGCCCGGCTGCGGTGGCCTAGTGGCTAATGTACTCGGCTGCTGACCCGCAGGTCGCGGGGTCGAATCCCGGCTGCGGCGGCTGCATTTCCGATGGAGGCGGAATTGTTTTAGGCCCGTGTGCTCAGATTTGGGTGCACGTTAAAGAACCTCAGGTGGTCGAAATTTTCGGAGCCCTCAACTACGGCGTCTTTCATAATCATATGGTGGTTTTGGGACGTTAAAACCCACATATCAATCAATCAACCTCCGTCTCGTCGCTGGTGCGCCCGGCGTGTCACGGCCACTGGCTGCAACACGCATTCGACAAAGCACAGCGCCATCGCAGCTTCACGGGAGGCTAACGTCACCACGGATGGCTATAAAATCGACGCTGCCAAGCTCGGTTTCATTCTTTTGTTTCTCTACCTTTCGGGGGCAGCGTTAACATGCTCACCCCACTCCTGCTGCCAGACTAATAAACAGTCGTTGTTTTATGACGGGATGTGTCCTTCTATTAAGAAGGCATCCCAGATTTGTGGACCCGTAGAACGAACTAACCGCACCACCATGGTTGACTCAGAAACCATCACCGTTCTCCGCCATCATGTGCAAATATTTGATTACGAACTGCAGACCGAGCAACGCCAGCAATTGCGCAACGCCTCCGCAAACCAGGCCGTGCCTACCGGCACAGCTTCTACTGAAGGACGTCATAACTACTACTGAAGTCACTCTCCACCCCCCCCCCCTATGCTCTCTGGCATATTGCTGTCAAGCTTCCGCCGTTTCGGGCGGACTTGCTCAAAATCTGATTTGCCCTGGTTCAGGCTTGGCGCGCATCACGCAAGACGGGACCCGCTACAATTACGTCATCGCCCACCTGGACGCACGTTACCCAACGAGGCCCGGGATATTTTGGCAAGCCACGAACGGCCAACCTGTACGAACACCACCTATCTGCCGCTTGTCATTCACTGAAGAACAGAATATACAGCAACTGCAGTTCGCACAGCTTGCTGAGCGAAACCTTCGCAGCTCAAGCGCCATTGCATTCGTGAGCTCACAGGCAGCATGTAAATCCAGGATTCTTTCCAGCAATTGCTATGGCTCCAAAGATTTTCGCCGCTCAATAGGATCATTTCGGAGGCTTGGACCAGGCTACCTATTGACGCACTTGCTGAGATTGCTGATCGCGTCGTCGTGGCCTCCTTGCCGCATTTGTCCCCCACCATCCAGGTTGTAGCCCACCGCTGAACACCACAGAGGTTGTGCATCCTACCGGCGACATGAACTGACGGCTCACCTCGATTCGACAACGCTTGGGAGAACATTTTCTAATGCAACAACGCCGTCATTCGCAAAGCCACGTCCGCAACACCACCTCATCGGTACAACCTGACATCAACGGTTCGTACTACTACCACCGACGCTTCGGTTACAAAGCCCGGCCACGTCGATCACCCTGCTCTGAGAGACATGCGGAAATCGACAACAGCAGCTGATAGAGATGTTTGGATTCAGGGTCTGAATGTCCAACGAGACGGAATGTCCAACGAGAAGGAATGTCCAATGGGTCATGTGACGGGCGAGACTGTATGTCCAACGAGCCGAGTGTTCAACCGAGACTGAATGACCATTGAGACGGAAGGTCCAACGAGCCTGAATGTCCAAGCGAGACTAAATGTCCATCGCTACGGAATGTCCAACGAGCCTGAATGTGCAACCAAGACTGAATGTCCATCGTGACGAAATGTCCATTGAGACCATCGGCAGTTTCGTCCGTCGGCCCAGACACCATGCACCTGTGGAACAAGCGCAGGACATAGTGTGCCAACTTCCATGCGCTGACCACCGCTTCGTACGTTGAAGAAACTACGAACTTCCATGAAGGAATGCGGCAGTACAATAATGACCTCCATCAAAGCAGCAGCGTACAGAGCACAATGGTGTAAAACTGTGAGCAGTTTGACTACCATACAAGTCCCGATAATACGCTGTCGAGCTCTTTGCCTTGTTTTGTACGCTTCCTGCATTTCTTGGGATGCATAAAGAGAGTGAAAACAGGTACGAGAAACTTGAACTTGAAACGACTATGCCACCAAGCTTTTTCCAGTTTGGACTGCCTGAACATAATCACAGGTGACAGGCCGTTGAAAGTGCTGCGGCACTTCAAAGCTGACTATAAATGAAAAGGCGTCTGAAAAAAGAAGAAAAATACAAAAATACGGGCGTAGCTTTGTTTTGTTGGTATGACTGAACTGCAGACGTGCTGGGAAATTAGGAAATATTTTGTACAGTGACTCGAGAATTCGGACAAGTCATTAAAGTATAAACACTCTTCTAATTGCCGAGATGTAACAGACTTTTTTACCTCATTGAAGCTTGACGGAATTCGTTTTTGTGAGTGATAAAGCGTCACATGCGGCATAAACGCTGCGTTCCTACCTCCTTCCTTCGTGAAACCTGGCCTTTGCAACTTTCAAGGTACCCTAAATAATGCAACCACTGTTTGATAGGTAGCAAAGGGCAAGACAAAATCTGATGGTCTCTGTCAATGCTACATTTAACAAAACAAAACTTGGCGATATGGTGCATAGCTATGGGAAATTTTCAGCGCACAACAATGCCCTCATAAGACGTTCACTATCGCCCATCCTCTCCTCTCGTTCTTGTGAATAAGCTGTTTAGCGTTCCTAACTTCCCCACAAACCACATTTATTCATGGAAACAGACAGACGGACAGACAAAGAACATTATTGGGTCCTGAGAAACGCTACTTCTTTAGAGCAACGACGCGGGTCGTTCCCACGTAGGAACGGAGACGCCTAACCTCACCGCCGCATCGTGGGCTCTCTGGACAGGCCGTAGTTGTGGTAGCAACACTGAACTTCGTAAGACCGAGTCCCAAACTTCTTCTGTGAGCCGACTTGGGCCCCGTAAAGAGGGGCACTGTCAGAGAATATGTGCTAAGTCACTAATTGATTGATTGATTGATATGTGGTGTTTAACAACCCAAAACCACCATATGATTATGAGAGACACCGTAGTGGAGGGCTCCGGAAATTTCGACCACCTGGGCTTCTTTACCATGCGCCCATTTCTGAGCACACGGGCCTACAACATTTCTGCCTCCACCGGAATTGCAACCGCTGCACCCGGGATTTGAAACCGCGACCTGCGGGTCAGCAGCTGAGTACCTTAGCCACTAGACCGCTGCGGTGTGGCTACTAAGTCACTAACCTCACCCCAATCAGGACAAGAAAGGTCAGAAGCCTCTGAGGAGAATATGCTGGGGAAAAATAGGCTTGCAAAGGACCTGATCTGGAGCATTCTAAACGTGGAGGCCTGAGGTCTAGAACTCTTGTTGTGCGGAGGAGAAAATGACCGCCTACTCAAATGGTAGTGTTAAGCCACTTCATTGAATGTAAGTAAAGCGTCCCTGAACATCTCACTGCCAACCTGCGGGCCTATGTCCTCCCCACCACGGAAGGTTAGTGCGCGCCCGGGAGTGAGCAGTGTCATTCAGGTTTACTAGAGTCCAGCAGGGGTTCTAGATGTACAGGAAACAAGGTAATGGTATGTAGAGAAAGTGTCCTATATTCAAGTAGTTTACACTGTTACGGGATCAGTGACTTTCGTGTAAACGCAATTACAGAGGAACAACCTCAGGCGAGAATCACAATGGCTGATTCTCGCCTGTGGTTGTTCCTCTGTAATTGCGTTTATACAGAAGTCACTGACCCCGTAATATATTGGTGGAGGTGC
Organism: Rhipicephalus microplus; assembly: GCF_043290135.1. Taxonomy (NCBI): domain Eukaryota; kingdom Metazoa; phylum Arthropoda; class Arachnida; order Ixodida; family Ixodidae; genus Rhipicephalus; species Rhipicephalus microplus. Next base: position 41,391,418 of record NC_134701.1, read on the forward strand.
GGGGTATTCTTCTTCAGAAAATCTGTGAGTGGCCTGGCAACGTCGGCGAAGTTTAACAAAACGATGAAAACTAGGAACATAAGCCGATGAAGCTCCGGACGTCGGATGTAGAACAGGGCACCAGAAAGTTTTGGACGGCGCGGATCTTTTCAGGATCAAGTTGGACGCCATCGGCGTTTACAAGTGGGCCTAGAATGGTAATCTGACGGCGGCCAAATTGACATTGCTTGGAGTTTAGTTGTAGCCCAGCTGTTCTGAAGACTGCGAGAATTGCAGCGAGACGGGTAAGGTGGCTATCAAAAGTAGATGAAAAGACTATCACATCGTCTAGGTAACAATATACTTCTGTACAGACGGAACCAGAGGCGAAAGCCTTGACCACTGACCTTGAGTCGGTGAAGATTTGCGATCTACTATCATTCAAAAGGGCAAGGACTACAGCCAACTGTTCGGCTCTTGAGGTAGTTGAGTCCCTAACTGACGCAGAATTGACAATAGAACCCATATGATTGACGGAAATAACAGCGAACCTAGCTGAGAGACTGTACTGAGCGGCATTGACCAACCAAACACACTGAATGAGGATCGTTACTGATGTTCTTCAGAAGTATGATGGTCCTTGCCGGGTGCCTTCCTACGTTGTGCTGAGGATGGACGTTTCGCGGAAACAGAGAGACCTGGATGGCAGTACGCTGTTTAACCGGCAGTTGAAGACGGTGATCCTCTATGAGCGCCAAGCTGAGGCCTAGGATGGCCAGAATCTTCCTACCAGCCGACGTAAACGACAGGCGCACTAGCTGCGCAGTCTCTTGGGCTTCAATGATCTAATTTAGGGTGTTATGAACTCTTAGCTGCATAAGCCGTTCAGTGCTTGTTCGCATGGGAATGCCCAACACTCTCTTTACGCTTTTTCTGATCGGAGTTTCCAGTTTATTCATGTAAAACATGAATCAGCATTTGAGCACAGCAACAGTTAAATGCAACAGATAGAGAAGGGGCGCTGCTCGCGAATCGTGCTGCTCTGTAGTCTTTAAAACTACATAAACGATGAAGTTACGGCATTGCACTCATTCTTCATTAATTTGGTACATAACTGTAGACCAAGCTCATTGTGAATCACGAAGTCCCATAATGAAGTTGGCCTGGAGCTGCACTTGTGTCAGAACATGCTGCACAGCTCCCTTCCATGCCCTTGTATACAGCCTTGTTTGTATATTTGGAACGTTTATGAGACACACAATACTGCAATGATCAACAATTATTTAGTTTTTGCACTTGTTAGTACCTTGCTTAGCTACACGTTCTTTTCCCCTATAGAAAAAAAATTACGCGAGTTTCGTAGCATGCATGAACATAAGCTGCTGTTTCTACTTCGTCAAAGACTGTCATCGGTGTGCTTTATAAACACATCACCTACTAACATTAAAGTGCGAGCTAGTGCAATGCATAAAATCCACTCTTATATCACGAAAACTTACGGCTTTCCCGGAAACAAACTCCTAATGCCCTGATATTCAAACTGAAATTTGAAATCGACCCGACGCCAACGTGATTAGCTCCTGGACCAAATACACTGTGAAATAAGCTACAACTAGCAGTGCACTAGAGATGTATAATAATAATAATAATAATAATAATAATAATAATAATAATAATAATAATAATAATAATAATAATAATATAATAATATTAATAATAATAATAATAATAATAATAATAATAATAATAATAATAATAATAATAATAATAATAATAATAATAATAATAATAATAATAATAATAATAATAATAATAATAATAATAATAATTGTGATTATCACTGTTATTTTTGCTGTTGTTGTTGTTGTTCTGAAGCAGGTCTTCGTGTTTAACCTCGCGTTTATTGTTGCTATATAACCTCCCTGAAGGGAGGTTATATAGCACCTTCAACCAATCTCTGTCATCCAGTAAGTTACCTAAAAACGAACATTGGCAAGGTAGTCCCTGTATTCCAGGGCGGACAAGCACTGACCCCGCAATTATCGACCCATTTCACTAACATGCATATCCGGTGTTTCCCAAGCCAGTGTACTGGGTCCATTACTGGTTTCAATTTATCCATGCGTGTTTCTTACTTTCACTTTTGTTTCTTTCGGTTGTCACCCACAAGGCCTGTCATGAATTCTCAGTGCAAACTGTGCCTGATTGTTCGAGAAGGTTCGCGATCATTGTAGATTGTTCTACAATGGTCGCGTGCAAGAAGCGAACACTCGATAATATTCCAGAGCTTGCACGACGACCAGTGATAGCGCTACGGTATTTGACGGCAAATTTATAAAGGCCGACGCATGTCATCACTTGTAGTTGATCGACATCCGATGCTCTGTTAGCCGCTATCAGTGCCAGTGTCTTGCTGCAATCTGAGATTTCTTTTACGTGGCCACACGTTCAGCCCAACAAACAGTTTAGTTTCACCACTCTGTCTGCTTCCTTCATCCAGATCACGAAACCGTGGCAATATACATTAAAGACTAACCCACTAACCCTTAAACATCAGTTAGATTGTGCATGGACGATTGCGTCATATACCGTATTACTTAATTTCTTGACAACCATTCTGCTCTTTAAAATGACCTTAATCTAACCTTCAGGTGAAGATTGACAAATGTCTCTTTACACCTCTATATGTAGGTATTTTCGTTCACTAGAAAGCGTCCTAACTCACCCTTTCTTTATGCTATTAAGAGTACATTTGTTTCAGTCACACTATCATACAATCATCTGGGCGTTCACTTTTTATGAGATTAATCTTAGACTATGCACATAACAGGTGTCTCTTTAAAAGCCTCCCAATCTCCCAGGTATCTTCCTAAAAACTTGCTCCATCTAACGTGAGCGCGTTGTCATATCTAACTTTTGTTCAGCCACAACTGCGGTATGCATCATCGACGTGTCACCACAACAAGATCACCTTGTGCGTATTTTCGAAGCTGCTTAGGATAGGACAGCGAGATTCATCGCTGGTAACTACAAAAATTGTTCAAGCATCACCCTAATAAAACAAGATTTTGCATTTATGTCACTGAATCAACGCCGCGTACATTCCACTTTACGTTTATTTCATAAATACATGACAAGTAATAAATCCCGCTGTTCGCCCCTTCATCTCCCTCGGCGCACATTTCGACAATTCACCACGCTAGTTGTTTCATGCACGTTCGTTATCAAACACAGAGATTTACCTTATCACCATTACCTCGAACCGTAGCACATTGGAACGGCCTTCCAGAATGCATTGTTTCCGTCGCTAATCGTGAAACCCTTTGTGATAATCTGAATTATTGATTGATTGATATGTGGGGTTTAACGTCCCAAAACCACTATATGAATATGAGAGACGCCGTAGTGGAGGGCTCCGGAAATTTTGACCACCTGGGTTTCTTTAACGTGCACCCAAATCTGAGCACACGGGCCTGCAACATTTCCACCTCCAGCGGAAATGCAGCCGCCGCAGCCGGGATTTGAACCCGCGACTGTGATAACCTGACTTCATTGCATTTTAGTATTATACAACTTTGTTGCACCTAGCTGTTTATTATTTGTTTTCTTTGTTTTATGTTATTTATTACTTTTTGTCTGTATTTTTTGCAGTGCATTTACTGATGCTACCCTTACTCAATGCCTTTTAATGGGCATGTAAGGCATTTTCATAAATAAATAAACACTACTGACGTTGTGTATACGCGAATGTACACTCGTCATGCCCGACCCCATTCCGGCCTCTATTTTTACATCCACATCACTGAAAGCACTGTATTCGAGCACCAGCACCTGTGGCTGCAACGTTCGTGTTCACAAGGGCTGTGGTCACACATGCTCGGCTGCATTCCTTGCGAGTCGCGTAGGCAATGTTTCACGCGAATCTTGCTTTTGCGAAAGCGACATGTGCTGGCACATCTTGTGAACTACAATAGAGGTGTCACGTGTTCTGGACTACAATACAATGACAGCCCGGCAACCTAAAGTGATTCCCAATTAGAGAAATACAAATGACATTTTCATTCCTGATACGGGGGGTCTCGTTTTCCGAACGAGACCGATCGTCTAACGAGACGGAATGTCCATTGGGTCACGTGACGGGCGAGACTGAATGCCCAACGAGCCTCAGTGTCCAACAAGCCTGAATGTCCAACCGAGACGGAATGTCCATCGAGACGGAGTGTTCAACGGGCCGGAATGTCCAGCGAGACTAAATGTCCATCGATACGGAATGTCCAACGAGCCTGAATGTACAACCAAGACTGAATGTCCGTCGACACGAAATGTCCATGGAGACCATCGGCAGTTTCGTCCGTTCGCCCAGACATCATGCACCTGCGGAAAAAGCGCAGGGCATAGTGTGCCAACTCCCATGCTCCGACCACCGCTTCGTACGTTCAAGAAATCACGAACTTCCATGAAGGAATGCGGCAGTACAAGAATGACCTCCGTCAAAGCAGCAGCGTACAGAGCACAATGGCGTAAAACTGTGAGCAGTTTGACTACCATACCAGTCCCGATGGTGCGCTGTCGAGCTCTTTGCCATGTTTTGTACGCTTCCTGCATTCCTTGGGATGCCTAAAGAGAGTCAAAACAGGTACGAGAAACTTGAATCTGGGAAACGACTATGCCACCAAACTTTTTGCAGTTTGGACTGCCTGAACATAATCGCAGGTGACAGGTCATTGAAAGTGCTGCGGCACTTCAAGCTGACTATAAATGAAAAGGCGTCTGAAAAAAGAAGAAAAATACAAAAATACGGGCGTAGCTTTGTTGTATCGGTATGACTGAACTGGAGACGTGTTGGGAAATTAGGGAATATCTCATACGGGGACTCAAGAACTCGGACAAGTCATTAAAGTTTAAACACCCTTCTAATTGCCGAGACGTAACAGACTTTTTTTTACCTCATTGAAGCTTGACGAAACTCGTTTTTGCGAGTGATAAAGCGTCACATACGGCATAAACGCTGCGTTTCTATCTCCTTCCTTCGTGAAACCTGGCCGCTGCAACTTTCAAGGTACCCTAAATAATGCAACTGCTGTTTAATATGTGGCAAAGGGCAAGACAAAATCTGATGGTCTCTGTCAATGCTACATTTAACAAAACAAAACTTGGCGATATAGTGCATAGCTATCGGAAATTTTCAGCGCACAACAATGCCCACATAAGCCGTTCACAATCACCCATCCTCTCTTCTCGTTCTTGTGAATAAGTTGTTTAGCGTTCCTAGCTTCTCACTAACCACATTTATTCATGGAAACAGACAGACGGACAGACAAAGAACATTATTGGTTCCTGAAAAACGCTACTCCTTTAAAGCAACGTCACGGGGAGTTCCCACGTAGGAACGGAGAGGCCTAACCTCACCGCCACATCGTGGGCTCTCTGGACAGGCCGTAGTTGTAGTAGCAACTCTTAACTTCGTAAGGCCCAGTCCCAAACTTGTCTGTGGGCCGACTTGGGCCCCGTAAAGAGGGCCACTGTCAGAGCATATGTGCTAAAACCCTAATTGATTGATTGATTGATATGTGGTGTTTAACAACCCAAAACCACAATATGATTATGAGAGATACCGTAGTGGAGGGCTCCAGAAATTTCGACCACCTGGGCTTCTTTACCATGCGCCCAAATCTGAGCACACGGGCCTACAACATTTCTGCCTCCACCGGAAATGCAACCGCTGCAGCCGGGATTCAATCCCGTGACCTGCGGGTCAGCAGCTGAGTACCTTAGCCACTAGACCACTGTGGTGTGGCTGATAAGTCACTAACCTCACCCCAATCAGGACAAGTAGAGTCAGAATCCTCTGAGGAGAATATGCTGAGGATAATTAGGCTTGCATAAGACTTGATCTGGAGCATTCTAAACGTGAAGGCCTGAGGTCTAGAACTCTTGTTGTGCGGAGGAGCAAATGACCGCCTACTGAAATGGTAGTGTTAAGCCACTTCATTGAATGTAAGTAAAGCGTACCTGAACATCTCACTGCCAACCTGCGGGCCATGTCCTCCCCACCACGGAAGGTTAGTGCGCGCCCGGGAGTGAGCAGTGTCATTCAGGTTTACTAGAGTCCAGCAGGGGTTCTAGATGTGCAGGAAACAAGGTAATGGTATGTAGAGAAAGTGTCCTATATTCAAGTAGTTTATACTGTTACGGGATCAGTGACTTCTGTGTAAACGCAATTACAGAGGAACAACCTCAGGCGAGAATCACAATGGCTGATTCTCGCCTGCGGTTGTTCCTCTGTATTTGCGTTTATACAGAAGTCACTGACCCCGTAACATATTGGTGGAGGTGCGGGGTATCCTTCAGAAAATCTGTGAGTGGCCTGGCAACGTCGGCGAAGTTTAACAAAACGATGAAACTAGGAACATAAGCCGATGAAGCTCCGGACGTCGGATGTAGAACAGGGCACCGGAAAGTTTCGGACGGCGGGCATCTTTTCAGGATCAGGTTGGACGCCATCGGCGTTTACAAGTGGGCCTAGAATGGTAATCTGACGGCGGCCAAATTGACATTTCTTGGAGTTTAGTTGTAGCCCAGCTGTTCTGAAGACTGCGAGAATTGCAGCGAGACGGGTAAGGTGGCTATCAAAAGTAGATGAAAAGACTATCACATCGTCTAGGTAACAATATTCTTCTGTACAGACGGAACCAGAGGCGAAAGCCTTGACCACTGACGTTGAGTCGGTGAAGATTTGCGATCTACTATCATTCAAAAGGGCAAGGACTACAGCCAACTGTTCGGCTCTTGAGGTAGTTGAGTCCCTAACTGACGCAGCATTGACAATATAACCCATATGATTGACGGAAATAACAGCGAACCTAGCTGAGCGACTGTACTGAGCGGCATTGACCAACCAAACACACTGAATGAGGATCGTTCCTGATGTTCTTCAGAAGTATGATGGCCCTTGCCGGGTGCCTTCCTACGTTGTGCTGAGGATGGACGTTTCGCGGAAACAGAGAGACCTGGATGGCAGTACGCTGTTTAACCGGCAGTTGAAGACGGTGATCCTCTATGAGCGCTGAGCTGAGGCCTAGGACGGCAAATCTTCCTACCAGCCGACGTAAACGACAGGCGCATTAGCTGTGCAGTCTCTTGGGCTTCAATGATCTAATTTAGGGTGTTATGAACTCCTAGCTGCATAAGCCGTTCAGTGCTTGTTCGCACGGGATTTCCCAACACTCTCTTTACGCTTTTTCTGATCAGAGTTTCCAGTTTATTCATGGAAAACATGAATCGACATTTGAGGACAGCAACAGTTAAATGCAACAGATAGAGAAGGGGCGCTGCTCGCGAATCGTGCTGCTCTGTAGCCTTTAAAACTACATAAACGATGAAGTCATGGCATTGCACTCATTCTTCATAAATGTGGTACATAACTGTACACCAAGCTCATTTTGAATCACGAAGTCCCATAATGAAGTTGGCCTGGAGCTGCACTTGTGTCAGAACATGCTGTACAGCTCCCTTCCATGCCCTCGTATACCGCCACGTTTGTATATTTGGAACGTTTATGAGACACACAATAATGCAATGATCAACAATTATTATGTTTTTCCACTTGTTTGCATCTTGCTTAGCTACACGTTCTTCATCCCTATAGAAAAAAAATACGCGAGTTTCGTAGCATGCATGAACATAAGCTGCTGTTTCTACTTCGTCAAAGACTGTCATTGGTGTGCTTTCTAAACGCATCACCTACAAACATTAAAGTGCGAGCTAGTGCAATGCATAAAATCCCCTCTTATATCACGAAAACTTACGGGTTTCCCGGAAACAAACTCCTAATGCCCTGATATTCAAACTGAAATTTGAAATCGTCCCGACGCAAACGGGATTAGCTCCAGGACCAAATACACTGTGAAATGTGCTACAATTAGCAGTGCACTATAGATGTATAATAATAATAATAATAATAATAATAATAATAATAATAATAATAATAATAATAATAATAATAATAATAATAATAATTGTGATTATTATTGTTATTTTTGTTGTTGTTGTTGTTGTTGTTGTTGTTGTTGTTGTTGTTGTTGTTGTTGTGTTTGTTCTGAAGCAGGTCATCGTGTTTAACCTCGCGTTTATAGTTGCTATATAACCTTCCTGAAGGGAGGTTATATAGCACCTTTAGCCAATCTCTGTCATCCGGTAAGTTACCTAAAGACGAAGATTGACAAGGTAGTCCCTGTATTCCAGGGCGGACAAGCACTCACCCGCAATTATCGACCCATTTCACTAACATGCATATCTGGTATTCCCCAAGGCAGTGTACTGGGTCCATTACTGGTTTCAATTTATCCACGCGTGTTTCTTACTTTCACTTTTGTTTCTTTCGGTTGTCACCCACAAGGCCTGTCATGAATGCTCAGTACAAACTGTGCCTGATTGTTCGAGGAGGTTCGCGACATTGTAGATTGTTCTACAATGGTGGCGTGCAAGAAGCGAACACTCGATATTATTACAGAGCTTGCGCGACGACCAGTGATAGCGCTAGGGTATTCTACGGCACATTTATAAAGGCCGACGCATGTCATCACTTGTAGTTGATCGACAACCGATGCTCTGTTAGCCGCTATCAGTGCCAGTGTCTTACTGCAATCTGAGATTTCTTTTACGTGGCCACACGTTCATCCCAATAGGCAGTTTATTTTCACCACTCTGTCTGCTTCCTTCGTCCAGATCACGAAACCGTGGCAATATACATTAAAGACTTACCCGCTAACCCTTAAACATCAGTTAGATTGTGCATGGACGATTGCGTCATATACCGTAATACTTAATTTCTTGACTATCATTCTGCTCTTTAAAATGAGCTTAATCTAACCTTCAGGTGAAGATTTGCAAATGTCCCTTTACACCTCTATATGTAAGTTATTCTCGTTCACTAGAAAGCGTCCTAACTCACCCTTTCTTTATGCTATTAAGAGTACTGTTGTTTCAGTCACACTATCATACAATCATCTGGGCGTTCACATTTCATGAGAATAATCTTAGACTACGCACATAGCAGGTGTCTCTTCAAAAGCCTCCCAATCTCTCAGCTATCTTCCAAGTAACTTGCTCCATCTAACGTACGCGCGTTGTCTTATCTAACTTATGTCCAGCCACAACTGCGGTATGCATCATCGACGTGTCACCACAACAAGATCACCTTGTGCGTATTTTGGAAACTGCTTAGAATAGGACATCGAGATTCATCACTGGTAACTACGAAAATTGTTCAAGCATCACCCTAATGAAACAAGACTTTGCATTTATGTCACTGAATCAACGCCGCGTACATTCCATTTTACGTTTATTTCATAAATACATGACAAGTAATAAGTCCCGCTGTTCGCCCCTTCATCTTCCTCGGCGCACATTTCGACGCATTCACAACGCTAGTTGTTTCATGCACGTTCGTTGTCAAACACATTGATTTACCTTATCACCATTACTTCGAGCCATAGCACATTGGAACGGCCTTCCAGAATGCATTGTTTCCGTCGCTAATCGTGAAACTTTTTGTGATAATCTGATTGATTGATTGATTGATATGTGGAGTTTAACGTCCCAAAACCACTATATGATTATGAGAGATGCCGTAGTGGAGGGCTCCGGAAATTTTGACCACCTGGTGTTGTTTAACGTTCACCCGAATCTGAGCACACGGGCGTACAACATTTCCATCTCCATCGGAAATACAGCCGCCGCAGCCGGGATTTGAACCCGCGACTGTGATAACCTGACTTCGTTGCATTTTACTATTATATAACTTTGTTGCACCTAGCTGCTTATAATTAGTTTTCTTTGTTTTTTTTAACTTTTTGTCTGTATTTTTTGCAGTGCATTTACTGATGCTACCCTTACTCAATGCCTTTTAATGGGAGTGTAAGGCATTTTCATAAATACTTAAACACTAGTGGCGTTGTGTATACGCGAATGTAAAGTCGTCATGCCCGACCCCGTTGCGGCCTGTATTTTTACATCCACATCAGTGAAAGCACCGTATTCGAGCACCAGCACCTGTGGCTGCAACGTTCGTGTTCACAAGGGCTGTGGTCACACATGCTCGGCTGCATTCCTTGCTAGTCGCGTAGGCAATGTTTCACGCGAATCTTGCTTTTGCGAGAGCGACTTGTGCTGGCACATGTTATGGACTACAATAGAGGTGTCACGTGTTGTGGACTGCAATACAATGACAGCCCGGCCACCTAAACTGATTCACAATTACAGAAATACAAATGACATTTTCATTCCTGATATGGGGGGTCTCATTTTCCGAACGAGACCGATTGTCTAACGAGACGGAATGTCCAATGGGTCACGTGACGGGTGAGACTGAATGGCCAACGAGCCTGAATGTCCAACCGAGACTGAATGCCCAACGAGCTTCAATGTCCAACGAGCCTGAATGTCCAACCGAGACGGAATGTCCATCGAGACGGAATGTTCAACGTGCCGGAATGTCCAACTGAGACGGAATGTCCAACGAGACAGAATGTCTACCGAGACGGAATGTCCACTATTGGACATTCCGTCTCGATGGGCATTCCATCTCATTGGACATTCAGGCCGCAAGCGCCTGTCACCCCGGTAGCCGTCGTATCTTCGTCACCAACCAAATCACAAAGCACCGTTACCTGGTCGCAGCAATTCCGATATTTGCTGCTATACCCGCGATTTTACCTTCATTGTATTCGCTCACCGACACCTGTAAAGCTCAGCGCGGTGAAGGATTCAGTTTTGAATGCCCAACGAGACGGATTGTCCAACGAGAGGAAATGTCCAATGGGTCACGTGACGGGCGAGACTGAATGTCCAATGAGCCTGAATGTCCAACTGAGACTGAATGTCCAACGAGACTGTATGTCCAACGAGCAGAATGTCCAACCGAGACTGAATGACCATTGAGACGGAATGTCCAACAAGCCTGAATGTCCAAGCGAGAATAAATATCCATCGATACGGAATGTCCAACGAGCCTGAATGTACAACCAAGACTGAATGTCCATCGTGACGAAATGTCCATCGAGACCATCGGCAGTTTCGTCCGTCGGCCCAGACACCATGCACCTGCAGAAAAAGCGCAGGGCATAGTGTGCCAACTGCGATGCGCCGACCACCGCTTCGTACGTTGAAGAAACCACGAACTTCCATGAAGGAATGCGGCAATACAAGAATGACCTCCGTCAAAGCAGCAGCGTACAGAGCACAATGGCGTAAAACTGTGAGCAGTTTGACTACCATACCAGTCCCGATGGTGCGCTGTCAAGCTCTTTGCCTTGTTTTGTACGCTTCCTGCATTCCTTGGGATGCATAAAGAGAGTGAAAACAGGTGCAAGAAACTTGAATCTGGAAAACGACTATGCCACCAAGCTTTTTGCAGTTTGGACTGCCTGAACATAATCACAGGTGACAGGCCATCGAAGTGCTGTGGCACTTCAAAGCTGACTATAAATGAAAAGGCGTCTGAAAAAAAGAAGAAAAATACAAAAATATGGGCGTAGCTTTGTTGTGTTGGTATGACTGAACTGCAGACGTGTTGGGAAATTAGGGAATATCTCAAACGGGGACTCAAGAATTCGGACAAGTCATTAAAGTTTAAACACCCTTCTAATTGCCCAGACGTAACAGACTTTTTTCACCTCATTGAAGCTTGACGAAACTCGTTTTTGCGAGTGATAAAGCGTCACATACGGCATAAACGCGGGGTTTAACCTCCTTCCTTCGTGAAACCTGGCCGCTGCAACTTTCAAGGTACCTTAAATAATGCAACTGCTGTTTAATATGAAGCGAAGGACATGACAAAATCTGATGGTCTCTGTCGATGCTACATTTAACAGAACCAAATTTGGCGATATGGTGTATAGCTATCGGAAATTTTCAGCACACAACAATGCCCTCACAAGACGTTCACAATAGCTCGTCCTGTATCTCTCGTTTTTGTAAATAAGTTGTTTAGCATTCATAACTTTCCCACAAACCACATTTATTAGTGGAAAACACGAAGTGGCATTTGAGGACACAAACAGTTCAATGCAACAGATAGAGAAGGGGTGCTCATCGTTCAAGAATCGTGCTGCTTTGTCGCATTTTAACTTACATGAACGTTGAAGCCACGGTATAGCACTCATTCTTCATTGATTGGGTACATAACTGTAGACCAAGCTCATTATGAATCACGAAGTCCCGTAATCTAGTTGGCCTGGAGTTGCACATGTGTCAGAACATGCTGCACAGCCCCTCCTATGCCCTCGTATAGAGCCATGTTCGTATACTTCGAACGTTTATGAGACACAAAATAACACAATGATCAAGAAGTATTCAGTTTTTCCGCTTGTTAGTATCACCCTAGCTTCACGTTCTTCTCTCCTTTAGAAAATATTACACAAGTTTCGTAGCATGTATTAACATAAATTGCTGGTTCTGCTTCGTCATAGACTGTCATTGGTGTGCTCTATAAACACATCGCCTATAAATTTAAAGTGTGAGTCAGTGCAATGCTTAAAAGTACTATTACATCACGAAAGCTTACGGGTCTCCCTGAAAGAAACTCCTAATGGCTAGTTATTCAAACTGAAATTTTGAAATTGCCTCGACGCGAAGGCGATTAGCTTCCGGACGAAATACACTGCGAAATGTGCTACAATTAGCTGTGCACCATGGCGGTATTCTCATTATTATCATTATTATTATTAATATTATTATTATTATTGTTGTTGTTGTTGTTGTTGTTCTGAAGCAGTTGATTGTGTTTAACATCGCGTTTACAGTTACTGTATAACCTCCCTGAAGGTAGCACATGCACCTTTAACCAATCTCTGTTATCCGGTGAGTTACCTAAAGACTGAAAAATCGGCAAGGTAGTCCCGTATTCAAGTGGGGATGGGCACTTATCCCGCAATTATCGACCCATTTCACTAACATGCATATCCTGCAAACTATTTGAACATATTATAGCTTCTCATATTTGTGATCACCTTGAATCAAATACTTTTTCGCTCTAATCAGCATGGCTTCCAGAAAGCGGCTACTCATGCGACACTCATCCCCGTATTTTGGAACGCCCCTTCACTCAACGCCCCACCTTCACTTGAAAAAGGCGATGGGAGCGCCATCCCTAGGCAGGGAAAGTCGCTGCATATCATGCGATAATTTGCCGCTATTGTTGAGTAGCGCAGCGTCTTTCTCATCCAAGCAGCGGCGCAGTCCACAACTCTGTCAAGTGAAGGGTGAAAGTCGAGTCGAGGAGCGTTTGTGAATGCGGGGGTCACTTATTCGAATTCAGCACTGACTTTTACTTTAGTAAGAACAGTGATGATCAAACCAACTGCCTCTTTTTCGACTTCGCCAAAGCTCTCGATACTGTTCCTCGTTGTCGTTTAATCTTCAAATGGTCTTCCCTCTGTTCACTAACACTGTCTTGGATACGCAACTTTTCCCGTCGGAAATTTACGGTGGTCAACGACACTTTGCCTATGACGATTGCAATGTCGCGTCTGGGGTTCCCCCAGCCCCGCCGCAGTGGTCTAGTGGGTAAGGTACTCGGCTGCTGACCCGCAGGTCGCGGGTTTGAATCCCGGCTGCGGCGGCTGCATTTCCGATGGAGGCGGGAATGTTGTAGGCCCGTGTGCTCAGATTTGGGTGCACCTTAAAAAACCCCAGGTGGTCGAAATTTCCGGAGCTCTCCACTACGGCGTCTCTCATAATCATATGGTGGTTTTGGGACGTTAAACCCCACATATCAATCAATCAGTCTGGTGATCCCCAAGGCAGTGTACTGGGTCCATTACTCGTTTTAATATTGCCGCGCATGTTTCTTATTTTTATTTTTGTTTTTTCGGTTGTCGCCCACAAGGCCCGTCAGGAATGGTCAGTGCAAACTGTGCCTGATTGTTTGACAAGGTTTGCGATGATTGTGTATTGTGCTGTTAAAAACGCGCGCCAGAAGCAAGTAATCGATATTATTCCAGAACTTGCGCGACGACCAGTGATAGCACTAGAGTATTCGACAGCACACAAGGCCTGTCAGGAATGCTCAGTACAAACTGTGTTTGATTGTTAGAGAAGGTTTGCTATGATTGTGGATTATTCTGTTAAAAACGCGCGCAAGAAGCGAGGAATGGATAATATTCCAGAACTTGCGCGACGACCAGTGATAGCGCTAGAGTATTTTACGGCACACAAGGCCCCTCAAGAATGCTCAGTGCAAACTGTGCCTGATTGTTTGAGAAGGTTCGCGATGATTGTGTATTGTGCTGTTGAAAACGCGCTTAAGAAGCAAGTAATCGATATTATTCCAGAACTTACGCGACGACCAGTGATAGCGCTATAGTATTCGACGGCACACAAGGCCCGTCAGGAATGCTCAGGGCAAACTGTGCCTGATTGTTTGAAAAGGTTCGCGATGATTGTGTATTGTGCTGTTAAAAACGCGCGTAAGAAGCAAGTAATCGATATTATTTCAGAGCTTGCGCGACGACCAGTGATAGCGCTAGAGTATTTGACAGCACACAAGGCCCGTCAGGAATGCTCAGTGCAAACTGTGCCTGATTATTTGAGAAGGTTCGCGATGATTGTGTATTGTGCTGTTGAAAACGCGCCCAAGAAGCAAGTAATCGATATTATTCCAGAATTTGCGCGACGACCAGTGATAGCGCTAGAGTATTCGACGGCACACAAGGCCCGTCAGGATTGATGATTGATATGTGGGGTTTAACGTCCCAAAACCAACATATGATTATGACAGACGCCGAAGTGGAGGGCTCCGAAAATTTTGACCATCTGGGGTTCTTTAACGTGCACCCAAATCTGAGCACACGGGCCTACAGCATTTCCGGCTCCATCGGAAATGCTGCCGCCGCAGCCGGGATTCGAACCCGCGACCTGCGGGTCAGCAGCCGAGTACCTTAGCCACTAGATCACCGCGGCGGGGCGGCCCGTCAAGATTGCTCAGTTCAAACTGTACCTGATTGTTTGAGAAGGTTCGCGATGATTGTGTATTGTGCTGTTGAAAATGCGCGCAAGAAGCAAGTAATTGATACTATTCCAGGACTTGCGCGACGACCAGTGATAGCGCTAGAGTATTCGATGGCACATGTATAAATGCAGATGTACGCCATCACTTGTAGTTGATCGATGACCGACGCTCTGTTAGCCTCTATCAGTGCCAGCGTCTTGCTGTAATCTGACATTTCTTTTACGTGGCCACAAGTCCAGCCCAATAAACAGTTCATTCTTACCACTTTGTCTGCTTCTTTCGTCCACATCACGACACCGTGACATTATACATTACAGACTTGCCCAGTAACCCTTAATCCTTAGTTAGGTTGTTCATGGACGATTGCGTCATAAACCGTATTATTGAATCTCTTGACTATCATTCTGCTCTTTAAAATGACCATAATGTAACCTTCAGGTGGTGTGAAGATTGGCAAACGTCTCTTTACACCTCTATATGTAAGTTATTCTCGTTCACTAGAAAGCGTCCTAACTCATCCTTCATCCTATTAAGAGTACTGTTGTTTCAGTCACACTATCATGCAATCATCTGGGCGTTCACCTTTCATGAGATTAATCTTAGACTACGCAAATAGCAGGTGTCTCTTCAAAAGCCTCCCATTCTCTCGGCTATCTTCGTAGAAATTTGCTCCTTCTAACGTACGCGCGTTGTCATATCTAACGTATGTTCACCCACAACTGCGGTATGCATCATCGACGTGTTACCACAACGAGATCACCTTGTGCGTATTTTGGAAGCTGCCAAGAATAGGACAGCGAGATTCATCGCTGGTATTTACGACAATCGTTCAAGCATCACCGTAATGAAACAAGACTTAGCATTTATGTCACTGAATCAACGCCGCGTACATTCCATTTAATGCTTATTTCGTTGATACATAAATAGTAATAAATCTTGCTGTTTACCGCTTCACCTTTCTCTGCGCGCATTTCGACGCATTCACAACGCTCGTTGTTTCATGCGAGTTCATTGCGAAACACACAGATTGATTGATTGATTGATTGATTGATTGATTGATTGATTGATTGATTGATTGAACGGTTATTATCATTTGTCACATGAGGTTTACAAATACTGAAACACTGGTTTACAAACAATGATGAGATTGACCTCATCATTGATCGAGTCATATATAGTGCATTCGAACGGCCTTCTAGATTACATTGTTTTAATTTCTAATCGCGAAACTTTTTGTGATAACCTGACATTGTTGCAATTTACTATTATATAATTTTGTTGCACCTTCCTGTTTACTATTTCTTTTCTTTGTTCGTTCCTTTGTTCATTTTTCTTACTTTTTGTCTGTATTTTTGCAGTGCATTTACTGATGCTACCTCATGCCTTTTAATGGGCATGTAAGGCATTTTAATAAATAATTACACTACTGGCGTTGTGTATACGTGAATATAAACTCGTCTTGCCCGACCCCGTCCCGGCCTCTATTTTTACATCCACATCACTGAAAGCACCGTATTCGAGCACCAGCACCTGTGGCTGCAACGTTCGTGTTCACAAGGGCTGTGGTCAAACATACTTGGCTCCATTCCTTGCTAGTCGCGCAGACAATGTTTCACGCGAATCTTTCTTTTTCGAGAGCAACACGTGCTGGCACGTCTTGCGGACTACAATACAGGTGCCACCTGTTGCGGACTACAAATACAATGAAAGCCTGGCCCCCTAATGTGACCCGCAATAAATAAACACAAATGGCGTTTTCGTTCCTGATACTGGGGAGTCTCGTTTTCCGAAAGTGGCGGAGTGTCCAACGCGACGGAGTGTCCAATGGGTCAAGGTACGGGCAAGACTGGATGTCTAACGAGCCTGAATGTCCAACCAAGACTGAATGTCCAACGAGCCTGAATGTCCGACCGGGACGGAATTCCATCAAGACGGAATGTCTAACGAGCCTGAATGTCCAACGAGACACTATGTCCATCGAGACGGAATGTCCACTATTTGACATTGCGAATTGATGGACATTCCGTCTTGTTGGACATCCAGGCCGCAAGCGGTGGTGAAGGAGTCCACAGTGAAGACCTACGCCTCGCTGCACCTGTACATCCAGCTCAAGAACCTACGCTCGACCTTCACTAGAAATTCGCCATCTCTGACGTCACACAGACAATCACCGGCTCAGAGTTTCTGGCTCACTTCAACCTCCTTCCAAACTGCCGCAACGACTGGCTCATCAATGTGACAATGATCATTCCACACCAGTCCAACGAACGGCCGCCCAATAGCGAAGCATCAAGGTGCTCAGAGTGGAGAATCACTCGTGGGACCGTGCGACCATCACCCATTTTTCCGGCTTGGTGCGCCCCAACCTACTGCCACGCGAAGTGCAACACACCAATATGCACTACACCCGAACCACTTCAGGCCTCCAAGATTTCTGTCATGCCCATCACCTTGCCAAAGACTGCGTGCACATAGCCAAAGCAGACCATGTTCCGAAGGAATCGCCCGTCGCTCTCACTATCCATTGGTTGTGCCAATCCGCATTGTTCCGAACAAGACCAAAAGCTGCTGCCCCTGTTGGAGCTACCGCGTCTTGAACGGGCGCACCGTCCTGGGCAGGTATCCCGTCCACCCCATTCATGACTTCACCCATCCCACTTATGGCCGCCACGTGTTCTCCGTGCTAGACTTAGTGAAGGCCTACACACAGGTACCCGTGAGCTCGGATGACGTCTCGAAGACTGCTCTAACCACATTTTTTTAATAGTTCGGGCTTCTCTTCGTGAGCTCAGGCCCACGGAACGCTTGAGAAACCTTTCAGTGGTTCATCGATGAAGTCGTCCACGGGCTCGACTTCTGCTTTGTTTACCATGACTATATACTGGTATTTTCCTATGACACCAAAAGCAACATAAGCCCTTTCATCTGCTGTTCGAACGCCTTCATGGCTATGACCTACTAGTGAAATCCCCAAAAAAAGATCACCGCATATCCACGGAGTGAACGATGATAAGCGGGGCAAAGCATTCCTCCGTCAGTCCGTCTGTCTGGGTGTCTCGCTGTCTGTGCGTATGTGTGTTTGTCCATGTGCGCATCTGTCCGCCCTTCTGCCCATGCATCAGTCCATCTGTGCGTCCGTCCAACCGTGCATCAGTCCTGCCATTCATTCATCCGTCTCTCCGTGCATCCGTCGTCCATCTGTGCTTGTGTCCCTGCTTGCGTTCATCTGCCCGTCTGTCCATTTCTCTGTCTGTCTGATACGGCTGGTTACGCCAGACGCAAGACAATGTGAGACTAAGAAGAGTCTTGCCACTAAAAACGCATGGTAGGCGCTTCTGGAGTCCGCTTCTTTGGTCACAAAGTTTCATCTGACGGAACTCGGCCCTTGCCCTAGCGAATCTTGGACCTGCAAAGGTACCTTCGATCCAACCCCGCTAAACAGCTTCACTGTTTCCTTGGCATGCTGAACTTTTACAGGCGTTTTTTGCCACACATAGCCGAACACCAGGCTACTCTCTCCGATGCTTTGGCTGGGCTATGAGGAAACCGAACTTGGACACCGACGTTAGCGAAAACATTTGATGAATGCAACGTCACCCTCTCCACTATTACGCTCCTCATCCATTCCGTGCCAGACGCTCCTTTGGCACTCTTCACTGACGCATGCAGCTTCGCCATCGGCGCCGCCCTCATGCACTGCGTGGAAAACACGCGACGTTCTTTGGCCATCGTATCTGAAAAACTCGCAACTTAGTAAACGACCCCTTCAGCCGCCAGTTCCACTGACGATACCACGGCTACCACCCCGACAACCTCGCCCGCCTACTACAGAGAACTTCTGGCGATATACAAAGTAGCGCAACACTTTCGCCAAGTTCTCGAAGCACAAAACAGCACTATCTATACCAACCACAAGCCTCTTGCCTACTTTTTCTCTTAACGTCGCTACAAACTCCCACCTGTTCTTGAGAACCAACACTTGTTCATCGCACAGCTTCCCACCGACGTCGAACATGCCAGCGCGAAAAGCACCATCGTCGCGGAAGTGCTTTCATGTGTAGCCACCATCAGCTCGGTGCAGATAACAGTGGACGTCCTTGCCGAGGCTCAAACCACGGACGCCGAACTGCAGGAACTTCTCAAGGGCACCTCCTGACTATAGATACAAGCAGGCCCAATTTCATGGTCGGAAATTATAATACGCTGCGACATGTCGTCAAGACAAAGCAGGCCCTGTGTACCCCTGTACCATCATAATGGTCTTTTCAACCAGCTCCATCACCTCAGCCATCCCGGTATACGCACCTCTACACGCCACATACCTGACCACTGCGTCTGACTCGCGATGCAGCGGATCATCGCACGTGGGTGCGCTTCTGCATTTCACATAAAAATCAGTGCCAATCACGAGGAACAAAAAAGGAGACAGACAGCGGCACTGACTTACAACAAGATTGATTTGCTTGTACCACGCAGTATTTACTTGAGCAGTATCTGACAAAAACAGAAAATAAAAATCAAAGAAAACAGAATTCACCTAAGAACCGAGTAATTATTGTGATAACACACCATGAACAGCACGTGGGCCAACGTTCTGAAGAAAATATATTTCCTTTTGTGATAAAGCAATCGAAAGCCTGCTGACGCATGCACTGCCCAGCCTTTCAATTTTTGCAGCTTCATAAATTTCGCGTATCATCTGGTCCCGTTGACGCTTAATGACGGTACAATGCTGAAAGGCAGGGACACAACTGCAGTCTCGGAAATGAATGCCGAGGTGGCCCGATACTGTAGAAGAGACGTTGTGAGCGTGCTCTTTAAGCCACTCATTTAAACACCTGCCCACTTGCCACCGGACAGGGGTAGAGAGTACACCACCCCTTCGATGCATGGAACGTACTTCTTCCGATGCTTGGTTTTGCAGCCTGGCTCTCCCCTAAAACCAGGATTAACGGCCTTGCACAACCTAGCCAGCTTTTCTGTGGCAGAAAAAAACAGGTCTACCTCGCACCTGCTGGCCACTTTTTGAGGTTGTGGGTGACGCCATAGATATAGGGAATAACGACAAAGTTTAGTTTCTCCCGTCCCTTATCCCTTTTACAGTTTCGAGCATTATTCTCTGGGCTCATTCTGATTTCTCGTAGTAGACACTCAGCAACGGCCGTCAAAACGTACATCGGGAAACCAACCTCAGTGAGGCGTTTAGTTTGCTGATTAAAGCTTGACCAAATCATGTGATGGCAGGACGTTCGCAGAGCGTTTGTGTAGCAAGTCATAGAAATAGCGCGCTTCACAACTTTTGAATGCGCCGAACCAAAAGAGAGAATTGGCTTGTTTGCGCGCGGCTCATGGGCCCAAAAAACGTGGGAAGGGCTCAACATTATCATCAAATCTAGGAGCGTGATGGTTCCTCTGCCCGGAACTCTATGTGTTATAACAAGCGGAGAAAGGCGCTTACTGAAAACTTCTAAAATACTAGTCGAAGATGAAACGGCCAACGAGGTTCCAGCTCGAAACAACACGAGGAAGTCGTCAACATAGCGGAATACTTTCTTAACAGTTGTGGATTCCAAGGAATTGTGAATGGCACGATCACGGCTGGCTAAATATAAATCCCTTAAAATGGGCGCAAGGCATGATCCTATGCCCACACCTTGACGTCGCAAGTAAACATGATCATCCCACTCTGCAAACGTCAACCTTAGGTAAGGCTTTAGCAGTTCCATAAAACCTTCAACAGATATGCCTACAGCATTCTGATAATTCACTGCGCAAAACTGTCAATGCACCCACGAATGCAAGCTAGAAGCTCACTGTGTGGCAATGAGTAGTACAAATCTTTAATATCTATCGAGCATGCCTCGTAGCCAGAAAATTTATCTTTCATCACAGACATCCCATCATCGGAACTCTTAGCTAAAAACGAGTCCTATATGCTTGATGACATCAGTTTATCCTGAAGAAACCGTGCCAGCGTTTTTTGCCTTGAGTTAGCCTTTGATAATTATAACACAGAGAGGACAGTTAACCTTTCGCGTTTTCGCGTTAAAGGAAATTTTCATGCTAAGGTTTTTCCCACCATCTATCTATTTTACCACACCATCTATATTTAACCATTTAAGGAAACTTTTTGCATAGGTTTTAACCTCCAGAAGTGACACATTAGCTCGGGGCTTATAAACAGACAAAAACGATTCACTAGCTTTTTTATTATGAAGAAAAATCTTGCTTTATTACTAAAAAAATAGATTTTCTTCAGAACTTTGGCACACGTGTTGTTCATGGCGCGTTAAAACGATGATTACTTGGTTCTTAGTTGAATTTTCTTTTCTTTGATATGTCTTTTCTCTTCTTTTGTCAGATACTGCTCAAGTATATATTGCGCGGTCTCAACAAATAAATCTTGTTGTAAGTCAGTGCCACTGTCTGTCTGTTTCTTTTCCTGTCTCTCGTTATTGGCGCTGTTTTTTATGTGAATCATGTCGTACCAACTCACCCAAGCAACCACGTTAGCTTCTGCATTTACTGCAAACGTGCTAGAATCCCCGGGCACATCACGTCTCCACTCGGAATATTTCTCAGCCTTCTGTTCGGTTCGAGCACGTCCAACTCGACATCATAGAATCATTTCCCCTGGCTAGACACTACCGCTATGGCCTCACTGCCATCGGCCGGTACACTCGATGGCCCGAAGTGTGGTTCATCGAGGGAATCACTGTAGCAGACGTCACCACGGCCTTCTTCCACAGCTGAATTGCCCGTTTCGGCGCCTCCCGCCGCGTAAACACCGAACAAAGACGACAGTTTGAGTCGCACCTCTTCAGGCTCCTCAGACTGACTATCGGCTTCGAACGCTTCAGGATCACCATTTACCACTCCGGTGCCAACGAAATGACCGAGTGTTTCCACTGACACTACAAAGGCAGCCACTATGTGGAACCCGGACTCAACCTGGCTTGAGGCCATCCCAGCTGCCATCTGGTCTTCGCGCCACTTTTAAGCCAGACATCCACGCTACACCAGCAGAGCTGGTCTACGACGAACTACTCCGTCTACAATTTGAATTTCTCGCCGCTCTTCCCTTCACCACCATGACGTCAGACTCCACCAACTTCGTCATCTGGCTCCGACACCCCATCGCCACCTTGCGTACGTCACGTGCAGCACACCACAGCAAGCCTACACCTTTTGTGTTCCAGAAGCTAGAATCGTGCACGCACGCTTTTCTCCACGACGAAACTGCTCGCCGGCCTTTCCATCCACCCTACAGCGTACTTTACCTAGTCCTCCATCGCGAGGGCAAGAACTGTCTTCTGTATCTGAACACGAGTGATGTCCGCTTATCGACTGACTGACTCAAGCCCACGTGCAGCACTGCGAACGAACCATACAGCGCCACTCCTTCCACAAGCATACTTCCAGAGGCACCGACGTCGCAGCCCGCTTCTTGCACGACACGCTCTGGACGCCTGTACGCCTCCGAGATTTCTACAGACTCTGGTGGCTCTGCATTCTACACTGGGGGCTGATGTAACGACAACTGCGCACAAAACTGCGTGGTCTCCGTCTCGTCACTAGTTGGCCGGACGTGACACCGTCACTTGCAGCAACACGCTTCCGATAAAGTAAAGCACCACCGCAGCTTCACGGGAGGCTGACGTCACCATTGGTGGCTAATAAACGTAAGCAGCCAAGCACAGTTTTATTCTTCTGTTTCTATGACCATTCAAGCGCATCGTCGACATGCTCGCACTACTGTTGCTACCACGTCGATAAGCAGTCGTTATGTTCAATGTTGCGATGTGTCATTCTGTCGGCTTGGCTACCTTATGACTATATCAGGGAACAAACGCGTGTTAAGGACATCATAGTGGCAATAAAAAATAAATTGTCATGCGCATGGCACGTAGTGCGAAGGCAAGATAATCATGGGTCATTAAGGATCACACACTCCATTCCGAGAAAAGGCAAGTGAGTGATGGGGAGACAAAAAGTTAGGTATACGAGGAAGTTTATGTGTATAAAGTGGCCGCACCAAGAATGGAAACGAGTTGAGGGGCGAAACAGAGGGGAGGCCTTTGTCCTGCAGTGGGCATAGTTAGGCAGATGGTGATGATGATAATAAAATTGGTACGCTTGAACATGCCAGTATGATGGACATGATGACTGGTCACATCATAAAAATCAGGAATATGAATGTTATCATTTAGACGCCATGGGCATGGTTCTTGTGCAGCCATTATCATAACTTCATGCATCCGAAAATTTGCATTTTGAGACATTTCTGCTTGTATAACATATGTGACCAATCGTAATATGAAAATCATCACGTGTACGTCAGGTACAGTCTGTTTCATACCTAAAGGAAATCTCGTAGCGCGTTGCGTCTCGATACGGTCATGATGTGACCAGCGCGGCAGTCACGCGTCAGCAGCAGCTCGCGCGTGCGCCGACGCTTCAGGGGCACTGTGTTGAACGATTGAGCCGCGTCATCGGCAACGGCGGTGCACGCTGGCCACGTTGTGAGGCAGCGGGCGAATTTGATCGTTGCTGAGAAACAGGGCTGGTGTTTTTCATCGTGCCACAGTACCCTCACTGCCGTCTAAAATGAGCGCCGTCACCGTTGCCACTGGGGGCATGACGGGGTGTTAAGTGAAGTTGGAAGCTTAACGCATCAATTTCAACGTCGGTGAGTAAACGCTGCCTCAAGCAATGAAATACCACATAGAAAAAGCATGTTCAGATCGTTATCTTTACCTACAGCATTCCTGAACTCGTTCTCGTTTGTTTTACTGTGTTGAACCCGCACGGCTCCGTGTGAGTCGTTGTAGAGTGCTAAGTTGTTTTTAGCGTGAAATAAATTACACGCACGGTACTTTCTCATTATGGTATTCCCCTTGGCAGCATACTGCGATTCACAAACAAACCAATGTACGTGAACGCACACAGTACCACGGCATTTCGAAAGAGCAAACAATGTCGGTTGTCAAAATGCCTTTCTACAACCCCATTATCGCCAATGAAGGCTGAGAGGTTGTCATCAGCATAAAGTTTCCTAATATACCTGAAGGACACGCCCTTCGGCGAGCTACCAGCTGCCATGCTTCCGCCACTCTGCCCGCCAGTGCCGCCGTTCCACCCGGCCTTACCCCAGGCATGGCTCATGCGGCTGGACGCCGTTATTGCTGTGAATGGTGTCGCGGACCAGCCGCTTATGCACGCCATCTTGCTCGACGCGCTGCCGGTCGAATTTCGCCATCTTGCTACCACATCGATCACGAGCCCGCAGCCATATGACGCCCTCTGCACTGCGCTGCTCACCTGCTACGGCCTCACGTACCGACTGCTTCCAGGATCCCGCGACTTTGGGGCTTTCACTGCGTTGCAACGTGTGCTACCAACCGGCACGCCACCCTCTAATGACCACGACCTCAGCACTCCGTCTACGACTTCCTCTACCTCAGATCCTGTCACAGAAACATTGAATCCTGCACACGACCACGACGACGAGGTAGAAGACGCTCGCACTTCCACTGACTACACCACCGAGATCTGCGTTCCATTGGCGCCCACGTACAAAGGCTCACCGCAGGTGCCTGCCACATGCACAATTTCCGTGACATCAACGGCACGCGACACCTCAGTGGCCCCAGACTCCAAGACGGCTACCTTGCCGCGTTCCTCGGAGTCTGGGCACGAGATATTTTCACCCATTATTCGGCACCCTATCCCGGAGCTTCACAGTCGACATTACCCAATGGACATGATATTCCATCAACCTTGGCGATCTGCGCATCCTGCAAGCAGCCACTACCATCTATCTACCTTGACGTCTCCCGCAGCTGAAGTTGTTGCCCGGAACATGCTACAGCAGAACTTCCAAAATGCTGCTACAATGACCAAGGACCAGATGACAGAATTGCTAATGGCAGAACAGCCAGCACAATCTATAACAACCACACAGGCGGACATCCACCAGGCTTGCCCGACGAGCACGAGTGCGCCAGCCAACTCTCCGGTAGAGCCCACGCCTTCCGGATCCCATGGCCAACCTCCGGAGCCTTGGAAGGACGACACCACAACGCAACAATCTACCTTGAATTCAGACATGACCCTCATCATGACCCAGGCGACTACCGCCTTTGCGCGGAACATCGGCAGACCAGTCACAGTAGACCTAACTGCCTGCAGTGACTTCCGTGCACTATTTCGACCATGGTGTTTCCACGCCCGTCGACTCGGTCACCCGCGCCGGCATGTGAGCCACACTGCAACGCTCAGGTTGGTGTTCCATCGCTGGCTACGTCCGGGCCAGAACTGCCAGCCCACTGCTGCTTGTCAACAGCCATGACGGCGCCATATGTGCTGTTGGAGGCGCCGCCGCATCCTTTATGTTTCAGTGCTCGGTCGTCCTGGTTCCGCTTCAATGCATAGTACCATCTCGCCACCATCACCGGCTCGGCCTTTCCGGCGCCCTCCCACGGCTCCACCTGTGGGTACTTTTGTCATACACGCATTCTGGAAACACCGGGTGCGCTCTCGAGTGATTCCGCCAAGTCATCGTGGGACGCTCGTGTTTATGGCCACAGCGACCCGGCGCTTCCATCTTTGCCCGCTGCGTTTCTCCCAGGGTCGCCCACCAGAGACCCACTGGTTGCCGATTGTCCCTTCCCGTTGACGAATTTGACTGCTCACGGACCCCGTTTCGTTTTGCGAACCTAACTCGCTTGTATATACGCTCTCACTATTTTCATTCCGGCTTCATTTCTGTGGGAGGGGGGGGTAATCTGTAGCGTCATCATCATCGCCATTCATCATCATCGTTATTTTTCTAGCCACCGCGCTACGCCTCTCGTGCAGCTCACGCGACAGCTCGAGGGCGAGCGGTGGAGATCGAGCTCACGGCCTGGCGGTTCGGACGTGGCAGCCGCCGCCGCTCCACTTCGGCAATTGCCTTTGATAATAAAGTGGCGAGAGAACAACACGACCACGTTGGCCGCCGTCCCGTCTTCCTCTCTCACTACATACCCTAGAAAAAACTCTGCCGCTAGTGTCTATGGGAGCTGCAACGCACCGTGCTTCAGTGGGCATGGAAAGGATGGGTAGTATACAGATTTGTCTAGTCTTTATACTGCTGGCCTACTTCTGGCGCTGTGCTTGTTCGTGTGGCTTGGGGCTGTTTTTTCAAGAAACAAAAATCAGCAAATGCTCAGCGGCTGCGCTTCACCACCTTATTCTTTTAGGCTTATCATTTCAAATAGAGTTACGAAATCTTAAAGGGTTCTTTCTGTTCTTCGAAATGAAACCATAACCAGCAATAATCCAAGACGCAAGTACGATTCGCTGCCCGCAAGTACGAAGACTAGGGAAATCTGCGTACTTCCCATCATTCAACAAGGTCACTGAACGATCGCAGCGCCAGAGTCCTGTATAGTTAATTTTAGGAAACTTTACGGGTACAGCACAACGTTTAGTACAAAATATTGTCCTACTTCCCGCAATAACAATGAAATCTGCAGGCTTCCCGACAATGTGGCCTGTACGTGCCGCCTTCGCAGACAATGCGATTCAATTGCACGCTCCTCAAACGTCTGGCCATGTGTGAGCTGCTGCCGGCGCGTGACTGCAGCGCTGGCCACGTGGTGATGCCATGCACTTCAACATTTCCGGAAGTGTGAAAGAGACTCTACAAGATCATTCACATGCCCCACTCATGATGTGCTGACGGCCATTTCACTCTAGCTTCATATACACCTAATTTTGTATTGCGTAGCGTCACTTAATTATGATGAACATGGTTATTAAGGTGTACTATGTAAATCATGACATGTCAAATGGGCAACACTACTTGCATGCCACATTAATTGGGAAGCCCATGACGTTTTTGCTCATTTGGTATACGCAAAGATTACTATTGCGTGACGCGGCTGTATGACGAGCATAAGAGGAAGGTTGTGATATGAAAATCATAACATGTCAAGTGTAACATGACTTGCATGCCACACCCATGGCACGCTCACGGCTGTTTCGCTACCTAATAAACACCAAATATGGCATTGTGTACGGACTGTGTTACGAACATGAATGATAACAGGCAATATGGAAACTATGACATGTCACGTGCGCAATATAGATAAAGCGCTGTGTGTGGTGTGAGTTTCTCGTGTGGAAGTGTGTGTGAATGTATCAGTGTATCGTGAGAGTACAATGTTTCACTAAATTTTCTTTACAATATGACAAATTACCAACTAGCCCAACAAGTGTTAATGAGGTGCTCTATGACATGCGTGTCACGTTTATGGCCTGCTCGCGGCCATATCGCTAGCTTGATATACACCAACATCGTAACTGCGTGACGTTACTGCTTCACAAACATAAGTGTGAGGCGGTAACGCAAAAGTTATGTCATGCATGGCATGTTAAACGCTGTTCACATGAAATTCTATACATTCATGTATGCATCACTTGATTTACATGCCGTGCTCATAGTGCACTCACAGCTGGTTCGCTAGCTTGATGTACACCAAACCTGGTAGTGCGTGACGTGACTGTATGCGGTCACGTCACTATTTACCGTCAATGTACCGGTACTTACATAAAAAACGTGACATGCATGCCATATACAGCCCTATTTACTCCGTGCTGACTCCTTCGCATTACCTCAATTCCCACAATACATGGTATCTGCCATTCTTTTTTGCTATAAGTGGGAGGTGAAATTAGTACAGAAGTGAAATTAGTACAGTCAAACTTGGAACAAAGACACTGCACAGCAGTACTGGGTCTGAGAAAAACGCTCTTTCTTCTGACACCACTCGAAACAAAAAGGCTCTTAGTATTTGGCCATAGCTTACTTGTTTCTTACCGTGCGAATAAGCGTCTTATGTAACTTCAGTCTGACAATAAGAAGTCGCGTAATTGTATGCAATCCTTTCTCAAAGGCTTTAATGGCCAGGTAAAACAATGTTTAGGGATGACAAAGCATGTGCGAACGCAGGAACAAGAGATAAATCAAGACACCACGCTAATAATTACGAAATGGTGCCACAAAGCAAGACAATAATATGTACCTATAAACTATAGACCCTTACCGACTTGCTCAGTTTTCAGTTCTAAAAACCACACTCAACTCTTGACATTTTTTTCTTGGATGCGTGTGCACATCCTGTATATATACTAATAGGAATAACAATGTCGCTGCACACAAAATAGTATCACAAGGTCGCCCTCTCGACTGGCGCAGAATTCACTAGTGAAGTTCGGTGAACGACGCACGTTTCCGAGTCTGTGTCGTAGTTTGGCACATCGTCTCCGCTATAACAAAGCTGCGGTCTCATGATGCATAGAAATTCCTAAGACGCTACTTTAAGGAAAGAGGTGAAGACAGTTGTAGTCAACCAGCTTCGTACGTAAGTCTGTTCATTTCATATCGCAAAGCGAGGCAGTGTGGGAGATATTGCGCTCACTTTCGTAATTTGTGCGCCAAGTGGAATTTGCATTCTTTAACATGTCTTCAGCCACTGGATGACATGAGATGTTCAACAGCGCAAGATGTTAAACCACATTAGGCGAACACTGGAACCTTACCACATGCGTACACTGAATCGTGATAAACACATGCTCACGCTCCAGCATTCTATCAGTATACCGCTCGTTGTGGAATCGTCGGGCTCTATTTAACAGCACTCAGCTTTTTAGATGCGGAGCATCTAATACTCGAGGCTTGTAGTGCGGCGCCGTCCGCAAGCTTCCTCCTCCTTCTTCCACCATCTGTGCATCCCTTCCTCCTCTACACACCGCGCGCGCTTCACTCCTCCACCATCTGTGCACCCTTCCTCCTCTACACACCGCGTGCGCTTCTCCTCTTCACGAACATTCGCTAGCTGTATAATGTAGCGCGCATGCGCCGTCACGCTTCGAGAACATCGGCAGCTGACGCGCGCGCATGCGCCGTCGCGCTTCGAGAACATCGGCAGCTGACGCGCGCGCATGCGCCGTTGCGCTTCTCCCCCTTCTCGAACATTCGACAGCTGACAGTGCATGCGCCGTCGCGCTGTATATATAATCAAGGTCGGTGCTCGCTCGCTCAGTTGCCGCTCGTCGGTTGGTTTGTACGGCGCGTCGACGTCATCAAGGACGATTGGATAGTCGAATACATGGCGTCGCGACACTCGCTGAAACGCGCAACACACGACGACTGCAAACACCACCAGCCGACAACCATTCGCGGAACCTGCATCGACCACGTCATTGCAAATTTCGACCTACGACCGCTGCAACCCGATCCACTCACTCTTCACTTTACCGACCAAAAAGCCATCGTGCTCAAAGTTCGTCGCAATAAATAAACACCGCCCTTTCGCATACGTGTCGTACGTGTTCACTCATTTAACACCCCCTCCTACAACCACGTTAACCAATTTAGCCAGCGACCCAAGTAAGTCGCAATTTAACACCCCATTTCACAACCACGTTAACGAATTTAGCCATCTACCCAAGTAAGTCGCACTTTAACACCCCGTTAACCAATTATATGCTCCGCATCCTCCTCAGTGTTCCCCCGAGGGAAGCTGCGGGCAATTTTTTTAAACTAGGCGTATCTCATGATCCCGAGCTCTTACCATGTTCCTCTTGCCGTGCCCTCAACACCAGATCTGCGATGCCGAGACGTTGTTTGCTTGCCGACTTGGCCCTTGTTATATGGCTCTTACCCACTTCGCGGGACAGGCCATAAATTTGGCGTATATATAAGGGTCAAAATGGCACTTCAGATGAAGAAGAAACCAAAACAAAATCTAATTATTGATGTGACTATTATAGATATTTCAGATTATCGTTTTATGTACCAATAGAACTATCATAAAAAATACAATGGTATGGAATTGGCTAAACAGAGAAAGAATAAAGTGCAAAATTTTAAATGAAAATAAATTGGTATAGAAATATTTCAGTGTCACCAAGAAATACACAATCGGCTAAGCACATGTTTTTGTTGCCGTGGCCTAGAGAATAAGCCCTAAAGGAAAGATTATTTTCCGAATTACGAATAATTCACGACTTTCTGATAAAATTTTGAAATGTTTTTTATCGCATTGAAGCAATAGAAGTTCGTAAAAATGATATAAGTTTTGTTGCTTTGACAACTCATGCTGCACAATGGAGATGGCATCCTACAAGACCTGTATAAATAAAAATATGGACACTACATACGGCGCAAACTTTTGTGAAGGACACATTTTATTCACGAGTTCGACCGCATTTATCATTTCAAGTAAAAAAAGCTGACCATATTCTTGAACTGGTAATTTGATTTTCATGCAATATTGAAGGAGAGATATTTGTGCTATCTGCATTGACTCAATAATCAAAGCTATGTAAGGCATATTGGACATTATAAAACTGTTAGGGGACCACCGGGCTATAGCGTCTGCCATCTTGATCAGAAAAATGCCACGATGACCAGGAACCCACACCAATCACACCGTACGCAAGTTTGCAGAGATGCATTAAGAATAGAATACTCGGAAGGAGAAGTTCAAGTGAGATCTCTACATACAGACAATGAACCACAGCCACCGAATCATTTATTTTAAGTTTTAAGACGGCTAAAGTAGTTGCTAGAAGCTCTGCTTCGAATATGAGAGGGAGACGCAAAGAGGAGGACCACAATAACGCAGCTGAAAAATGGACAGTTATAGTATACTGGGCTTACCGGGATACCGGGCGTACCGTGATACCGGAATCAAAGTGCGCATGCGCATATACGTACGTTACCCGTACCGCCTACCGTACGCGCGGTATTTTTCAGATTTAAGGTTATCGTGGTAGGGTAAGCGTACGTAGTGTACGTAAACAAGGCGGTGCTCTCGGACGCCCGCTTCGAAGTGATTTTGGCGTAGTTGTTGAACGATTTACCTTGTTCGCAGAAAACGACTGCCTAGGGTGGCTTCGCCTGTCCTCAGTTAGCTTCGATGACCGAGTTTTACGTATAGATTGGCGTAATTTTCGACATAACTTCCAATTTCGAACGCGTCTAGGCCTTACTACAAGATTGATGTAAACAAATCGGCAACATAATTTTTCTCGCGTTTGGTGCGTGGTTCACATTTATTCGCCTTTAATATTAGTAAAATAAACTTGTAACAATGCTTCGCGCGGTGGCATAGGCAAGCATTCTCGTTTTCTTGCCCTTTTCACTGTCTCTAACTTATTCACCATCCGACAAGTGGCGCCACCGTCTCAGCGATGGCACGTACACCACGTAAACGCTATCCCGCTAAACTATAAGACGCTGTTTACAACGAACGTTTGCTCCACGGTAACGCCATTCCCTTAACCTCCACTATCACGCAAACCGTAAACTATAACGGTCTGATGCCTAACCCCGCTTTCTTTTAAAGGAACACTAAAGACAACTAAAGGCAAACACCAAAGGACACTAAAAGCAGCTAGCTTGCTAAAGTCGACGTTTATTGTGCTAATAGTGCTCCAAAAGCCTCGCAGTGTTATATTTGTGCCAAGGAAAGGCATATTTTGAAAGAAAACGGCGTTTTAGTGACCCGAATCATTTTGGCGCACTTCAAATTACCCGCCTGAAGAAGCAGACTGACTCACGCCACAGTTGTCGTGCACAACGTTGCCAGGCTTTACGGTGCGGTCGCCGAAACTAGTAGACAGAGTGAACGCAGCGGGAGCCACAGCAGCAGCAACGGCTATGTATCGATTTCTTGCCATTGGCTCCGAAACGGCAAACGTGTTCTGGTTCAACTGGGCCCCAATAGATGGCAGGACCTGTCCAGTATAATTACGCGAAAATTCGCAGTGATTCGCAGCAAAGGGATCCCGGACTCAAGATCCAACTCACTTATCTACTCACGCAGAAAACCACAATAAACGTTCTATTCTCTCTCTCACGAAAGTTGAATTTTCAAACCACTCGCGCTTTTCCCCATACTAAAGTTCCACGGTTCTTTTTTCCATGAGTTCAAGAGAAACGAACAAGCAGCATTTTATTGTGTCTCTTGATGCACAGAATGTGCTTTATTTAGTGCAGCTCGACAGACTAGTAGTAATTATATGTAGGCGGTTTGTCTGACGTCATCGTTATCATTTCGAAAATGTCCCACTGCAGCGCATGTATTCTTGTGTATTTGCCTTACTTAATTTCTCGGTAAGTAAGGCACTGCTGTTGATGATATTGTCGTTTGAGATGTTGCCATGCATTAACATTTCGCTCTGACGTAAATTGTTCGTGTTCCTTTAACTCAAGGATGTAGCAGTAGCAATTGCGATATCAATCTCCGACTCAAGTACAAGACAATTTAGCAAGCCTAATAAGTATCTAGAAGGAAGTAGTTTGAAGTGCATGAAAATACACCGAATTCAATATTTTTATGTTGGCTTGGTCAATGAGTTGCCATTTGAAACGATGCCGCGTACATCCATATGTAAAGATTCTAGCTGTTCTTGCACACTGACATTGAGGCTCATGTACCTAAGGCCAAAGCTCATTAAAATGTTCTCGATTCAGACACGTATAGCAATGGAAGCCATCTTAGTGGAGACAAGTAAATTTCTAAATATGTTTTTATGGTAAGAATGCTGCATGTGCACACTGGTTCACTGCACATTGGTACCCCCAGGTGAAAAACGCAACCTAATCTGCCAATACACACTTGAACGCTATGTTGTAGATAATCTTGCTCTAACAAAAACCAGGGGATTATTTTGTATGCCGGCCTTTTCAAAGAAATAAACACAAGCTGCACTGGGATGAATATAATCTGTAATGCATACTGGGCCGATGGGGCCAACATGCTTTACAATTTATTACGTTGCTTGCACCTCTGACAGTGATGGATGTCAACGCTGCACGACCCATACTGTTGTCTGGTCTTGCGGACTCTTTTACTTCAGAAATATGCTTACAGAGTGGAGTAAAAATAAGCGCACAAGCAGCAAAGTGTCTGACGTGCTTTCCCGAGCGCCACTCTCCGAGATGGTGAACCGGCCGCCGAGGTCCTGCTTGTGAGAGTGCCTGCAGATGACTGGGAAACACCGGTCTCACGACAGTAGCTCTTAGTCACTCAAAGAAGTGAAAACCAGTGCAAACAGGTATGCAGGGGCCTGGGCACTGCCAGTCCCACCAGGAATACACGGTCCGCAAATACCTATGGCAGCTACTTGCAAGCCCATGACGTCCTGCTTATGCGTTACGATCTCTGATTTCAGACTGGCGAGTTCCCGTTCTGCGTTTTCAGTCTTCGGAAGCTGCGCAGAACTCTTGGCGTACTTCCATGACACACGCCGCGCTGGTCACAGTGTTGAGAACTTTTGCTTTCTAGTTTAGACCCTAAAAAAAAGTAAGATACTTTTTGGGTTGTTAGATGGTATGTGCGTAAAAAAATACTCCATCAAATACAAATATCACAGCAGATCTATGGAGTGATTGATGATGAGTGGGGCGAAGCGCCCGCACGCTCATCTGTGCTTTTTGTCAACCCGTCCATACGTGCGCCCGTCCGTTCATCCATCCATACGTCTGTTAGCACATCTGTCGGTTCGTCCATTCATGCGTCCGTCTGTACGTCCGTGTGTGCGTCTGTCTGTCTGTGTGTCTGTATGTCTCTGCGTCTGTCCGTTCATTCATATATCTCTCTGTCTGTCCGTCTGTGTGTCCGTGCATGCGTTCGATTGCGCTCGAGATTAACAAAGGCGCGCAGGTAACACCGACGAGACGTGAGCCACTGAAGCTGAGCGCAAGCGTCTTCAACGCACCCACCACCCATGCCCCATCAACGATCCACCACGTACGGCGACTATACAAGAGACTGATGGAGGCTCTCCTTCCTCCCGTACCCTGGCACAACACGCGTAGCAATGAATTGGAAAGTAGCGGTACAGCGCTGTCTAGAATATTCGCACTCAACTGCAGTTTGTATGTACCTCTATGAGAGAACGCCGTCTGTTATACTGTTCGAGACATACTGCCTTCCTTTTTTTCTCGTCTCTTCTTTTCTTGGTTATTCGTTTCGTCTCTCCGTTGTGCCACATGCAGGACAACGCTAGACTAAGAGGAGCATTGGCCCTAATATCCATTTTCAGGTCCGTGTGAATCTCGCTTCGAATCGCCTATTTGAGGTAACCATGGTTAAGAGACTAACAGGGGTCACGCCGGCTATGTCGATACCTGTAAGCGTGGTTAGCCATACTGTTCATGTGACAGCGGCATTGATTTGCTGCAGTTGAAATAAGGATGCTAACCAAGGTAGCGGATAAAACCTTTTTTTTTGCGCTGCGAGAAAACATTTGAAATTTCGCGTCGCATTCAAATTCTTTTCAAGTTTTTTTACTGTTCTTCCTGCCCAGGGGTCACCCTATTCATCATGATGTGCAAAGTTATTTTGACCGGGCCGACTCCCGATTGGCAGCACACCTGTAGACATATTGAAGTTACCGGCAGTCTCGTGGAGGAGCGCGTATTCTCCAAACAGCAGCTTCTATTAATTAGTCTTGAAGTCATGGACACAGGAATAGTGAAATTCATTGCGATGGTTGTTCACCAAACTGTGCTCAGCTAGTGTACTCCATTTTTAGTGGAGCTTGCTGACGTTGTTTCTAGGTTCGTCTCGGGAAAGTCTTTTGCTTCCCCACAAATGGACGCTTCAGAATTAAGACGTTGCATATACAAAACTGGCCCATGCACTTTCCCTTCGGGCCACCTGTCCTTTGGGAATGAAAAGGGTAGCCGCCAGTATTGCGCGTGCTACAATTCACTTCCACGAAAGGCATGTCCTTGGAATTTATCATGGCCAATTCCGCAGCTTTCTTCAAGCTGTCAGGGGAGATGGCCCAACTTTTTCCACAGGGATTCGGGGTATCTTAAAAAATTTCGGCCCGCGATTTCCCCAAAACAATGCCAATTTCGCCCACAAATTCTTCATCTATGTCTAGCAGGATAACAGCGGACGCTTCTGTCACACAGGTCCCGTTAATTAGGGAGGCGATCGCCGGGCTAATTCCAAGGGCCGAGGTATCGGCCCCCCGAACCGCACCACGAAAGCGTGGGCAATTTAGAAGTGGTCCTATTTGGCGCGCCAGCGGATGCCGGCTCTGGCCCAAAAAACAAGTCAGAGCCAAGAGTTGATAACCAAAACAAATATATATTCTCAATAATGGCAGATCAAAAAACACAATACACAAATATGCACACTCCACAATAGTTGCATACAATATGTCACCAATCAAACAACGTCCTACACAGTACAATCAGCCACACTCGAAACAACGGACACAGACAACGATACGCACTACAATGCAGTCGCATGCATTGAACAACCAAGACACCTAAAGACTAAAGAGATAGAAAACCTATCCAGTCCTAAGTTCTTGGAACAAAAGTCTGGATGAGACTCTTCCGAGAATCACTCACTCTAAGTCCTGCGTTGTTGTCGTTCCGCAGCCCCCGAAGTTTCTCTTCCAGGAAACCTCGCCGAAGTTTCTCTTCCAGGAAACCTCACGTCTTCAATAGGCCACTCTCCAAGCTCCAAACTTCTTCGCCGGAAACACGTCGGCTTCACACACGCAGCTGTTGCCACGCGTCTTCGCTCGATAGCGGTAAACACACACTCTTGGCTGTAGCTCGAGTCGTCACCCCTCAGGTGGAAATCATCTTCTTCTCCCGCTTTGTCTCTACGGACAAAACCTTCGCCGACTACACGGTGGTATCCCCTACGCGCTCTTGCGCTAACTTCCGTCTTCTCCTACTCTCTCGTCTCGGCCGCTCGATTGAATACCTTCCGCGCGAGATTCCAGAAGGTTCTCGTCATTTCGTCGGCGTGACACGCAGCGAAGCCTGGGGAGAGGGCGAGACGGTTCGAATGCCCTCCGCGTCGGATGACTCAAGTCGGCACGACCACGCCCTTTCCTTCTGAAAATTTCGAGTGTTTGCTCGGCCGCCGATGTGGGGTGAGGAGGTTCGTCGGCGAAGCCACGCTTCCGAGGGGAGAGCGCGCGC
The DNA here is from genome assembly GCF_043290135.1 of Rhipicephalus microplus. Taxonomy (NCBI): domain Eukaryota; kingdom Metazoa; phylum Arthropoda; class Arachnida; order Ixodida; family Ixodidae; genus Rhipicephalus; species Rhipicephalus microplus. The sequence goes on from NC_134701.1 coordinate 41,427,423, forward strand.
CCGGGGAGCCTTGGATGTTTGTTTTTCTTTTTTTTCTTTTGACCTCTCCCGCGCGTTATCGCAAGAATTTGGCGGCGCGCCCATTTTTAGCGCTCGTTCTGTGACAGTGCCCCCCACCTTAAGAATATTATCTCATAATATTCAAAACCACACAAATGAGCGCGAACAGTCACCACACACTCTGAAAGACTGTAACACAAACCGTCGCTCATGACACTTCACATTCACAATAGATCGCTCAATACAATCGTACATTGTAGTTCAATTCCACAACACATGAAATATAGCCACAGGTACATGACTACAACACTTCATCACACATTCCAAACAATGCAAACGTACAAAGTACTGTCTTTACAACAATTATACAACACTATACATCACATCATCGCACAGAACACTTTGACTCGCTCGACATACACTTGTGACACAGGATAACAAGAACATTAACACAACATATGTCACTCAGCCCTGCCAAACACATTCCGATTCCACCTCAGCACCTATCCTGTGTATTTCGAGCTGCGCTTGCGTCCTTTCTAGCGGTGCTCGCTCGATCTCTTCTTGTTTTTCCTTGTTCTTTTTCGGCGAGCCTTTTCCAACGATGGTATCTGAGGCGGCGTCTCAGCCATCGTTGTCACTTCCGACATTGTTAGCGGGTCATGACGTTCGACGGGTCCTGTCTGTTTATTAACCAGGTTGTTCATGTCTCTACATTTGGCTCGGCTGGCCGACTCCGTCACCTTTACACTGCCGGTCGGTTGAGGTCGTGCCGACGTAAGTCCAGCTGCCCGGCACGTGAACTTATTCGACCCGATCGTCTTCTCTTTCGCTGTCTCTTGCGCCGCGGCTTCTCCTTGGGCTCTAGTGAGATCGTCACGGGATGCTCCTCCACTGTATCTCGCGGCCACTGGGTTGGCGAGGGCTCTATCTTCGGGTCTTCCCCCAAACGTTCTGGATCATTCGGCCCTCGCACCCCGTCGATGTTTCCGATGACAAGGTCGTACAGGGGGGTCGTCATGCATAAAGCAGTAACCTCCCCGCTGAAGTACGGGGTTTCAACCTCAATTTCTGCTTCGGGAAGCATCCGTACCGTACGGGTAATTAGGTAAACTGGTTTCGTTTTGCCTGTTCACTCACTTTCCCGTACCGAATTTCTCCGCACGATAACCGTGGAGCTACCGGTATCTCTTAACACCGTAACCTTCTTGCCCGCAACTTTTCCAGGCATCACAGGCATTCCCTTCCTAGCACCTCTTTGCTGTTTTGTCACCACAGCACCCACAATAGGAATTTTTTCCCATTTTTCAATTCTACGAATCCGTCGGTGACGGCATTATCATCGGATTTCAGTGCTGCTAGCACACAGGATACCTGGTGAGTTTGACTCACTCCGTTACGACATGCGTCTGCTTTGTGCCCAGTCTGACCACACTTAAAACATTTTACTACCGTAGGGCTCGTAAAGTTAGTACGGCAGTTGCTCGCGCGATGACCCACTCGGTTACACAGAAAACATCGCGGAACACTCTCCGGTGCACGCTTCTTTTGTTCGGGTGCCGAATGTTTTGAATCTTCGGGACTCTCCTTCTTGACCTTAGCCAAATTAGTTCCACCTTGCGCTTCCAAGAATTGATCAGCGAATTCAAGCATTCCTGCAATTGACTCAGCCTTCCTTTCTTTCAAGTACAGCGACAGGCTTGGGTGGCAACTAGTAAGAAATTGTTCTCTAATTAGGAGCTCTCTAAGCTCGTCGTACTCCTGCGCTGTCCCTGAAAGTTCAATCCATCTGTCGAAATTATGGCTAAGTCGGGCGGCGTACTGCGTAGCCGTCTCACCATCAGCTGCCTTTCCTGTCCGAAATATGTCCCGGAAACCTTCCACAGTAAATCTAAATCGCTTCAGCAAAGCAGCTTTCACCTTTGCATAGTTGGCTGCATCGGTCGGCGTCAGCCTGCCGTACACACTGAGTGCTTCACCACGCAAGCTAGTACTCAAAGCAGTTGCCCATTGATGTTTCGGCCAATTCTGGCTCCTTGCAATCGTCTCAAATCTGTGAAGGTACGCGTCAAGGTCGTCCTTCCTGTCATCAAACGCCACGACCAGCTTGCTTGGGTTCAAGCGGAAGCCATGTTCTTCCCGTTCGCTGCTTTCAACTCTAGCTTGGACGGGAGTTTCACTTCGTTGTTGCAAACGGAGCCGCTCGAGTTCCATCTCGTGCTGTCGCTGCCGTTCCCTTTCCTGTCTTTCTTCTTTCGCCCTCTCAGCTGCCAGTCTTTCTTTATCCAGCTCCAACTTCAATTGCAGCTCTCTTTCTTTTTTTTCAGCTGTCGCTCCCTTGCCTCTCTTTCTTCTTTAAGCTGTCGCTCCTTTGCTTCTCTTTCTTCTTTCGCCCTTTCAGTTGCCAACCTCTCTCGTTCCAACTCAGCTTCTTTTTCTTCTTTGGCTCTCTCAGCTGCCAACCTCTCTCGTTTTAACTCAGCTGCTTTTTCTTCCTTGGCTTTTTCAGCTGCCAACCTTTCTCTCTCCAACTCAGCTTCTTTTTCCGCTTTGGCTCTTTCGACCGCCAGGCTTTCCTTTTCCAGCTCAGCTGCCTTATCCTCTTTGACCCTCTCTTTTTCTTCTTTTTCCTTCTGGGTGACCCACTTCCGTAGTTCGGCGCCAGAAAGACCCATCTTCTCACCAAGAGCGACTAACGTTTCGAGATGCATTGTGTCTCGCAACTTGCAAATAAAACCTTGCCGCGTGCAAAAAGTATCTGTCTAAATAAGTCTATCGGAACACTCCCCTGCACTCGTTAACGAGAACACTGAACAACACACAAAATCGTTCCGATAGCACTATCAACAACTGGAGGCTCTTTCTCACTACTTTGGACACACTATGCACCAAAAGGTCCTGTCGCGGACGCCAGATTATTTGTCACACAGGTCCCGTTAATTAGGGAGGCGATCGCTGGGCTAATTCCAAGGGCCGAGGTATCGGCCCCCCGAAGCGCACCACGAAAGCGTGGACAATTTAGAAGTGGTCCTATTTGGCGCACCAGCGGACGCCGGCTGTGGCCCAAAGAACAAGTCAGAGCCAAGAGTTGCTAACCAAAACAAAATTATATTCTCAATTATGGCAGATCAAAAAACACAATACACAAATATGCACACTCCACAATAGTTGCATACAATATGTCACCAATCAAACAACGTACTACACAGTACAATCAGCCACACTCGAAACAACGGGCACAGACAACGATACGCACTACAATGCAGTCGCATGCATTGAACAACCAAGACACCTAAAGACTAAAGAGATAGAAAACCTATCCAGTCCTAAGTTCTTGGAACAAAAGTCTGGATGAGACTCTTCCGAGAATCACTCACTCTAAGTCCCGCGTTGTTGTCGTTCCGCAGCCCCCGAAGTTTCTCTTCCAGGAAACCTCGCCGAAGTTTCTCTTCCAGGAAACCTCACGTCTTCAATAGGCCACTCTCCAAGCTCCAAACTTCTTCGCCGGAAACACGTCGGCTTCACACACGCAGCTGTTGCCACGTGTCTTCGCTCGATAGCGGTAAACACACACTCTTGCCTGTAGCTCGAGTCGTCACCCCTCAGGTGGAAATCATCTTCTTCTCCCGCTTTGTCTCTTTGGACAAAACCTTCGCCGACTACACGGTGGTATACCCTACGCGCTTTTGCGCTAACTTCCGTCTTCTCCTACTCTCTCGTCTCGGCTGCTCGATTAAATACCTTCCGCGCGAGATTCCAGAAGGTTCTCGTCATTTCGTCGGCGCGATACGCAGCGAAGGCTGGGGAGAGGGCGAGAGGGTTCGAATGCCCTCCGCGTCGGATCACTCAACTCGGCACGACCACGCCTCTTTCCTTCTGGAAATTTCGAGTGTGCTCAGCCGCCGATGTGGGGTGAGGAGGTTTGTCGGCGAAGCCACGCTTCCGAGGGGAGAGCGCGCGCCCGGGGAGCCTTGGATGTTTGTTTGTCGTTTTTTTCTTTTGACCTCGCGGCGTCTCTTCCGCGCGTTATGGCAAGAATTTGGCGGCGCGCCCATTTTTAGCGCTCGTTCTGTGACAGCTTCATCAAAAGAATTGGTCAGTGCGAAGCCTGCCGAAATTGCATTCATAAGACAAGGGTGTAACAGGGAACTTGGGTTTGGGAGCAGTCCTGGAAGCAGGCAAAAGTGTCTTTCGTAGCAGGCTTGAAGCACTCAGGAAGACAATTTATTGCCACCACAAAGGCCTGTTTGAGCAAATAAGACAGTACTCAGAGAAATTTTAGAGTAGTCCGAGAGAACGTTCAGAGCGGATGTCATGCCGTTTCACAGCACACGAAGCAACACTTGTCCAATGCTTCATTTTGTTTTTAAACACACAGTTAAAAAATTCGGCGGATCACACGTACCTGGAAATCAATGCTAAGCACGTGGGGGGGGGAGGCGACTGTGTTGCATTTTATGTTTGAGCAACACGTCATCAAATGATGCTAAATAAATGTTCAAATGTTGCATGCAGAGACATATGTTGAAGAGCTGCAGATGTTTATATGCCCAGCTTTCCACTTGCACAGCGATGTCAGCTGGAAATGTGTTTTAGCAACAACAGAAGCTGAAATAGAGTGCTGATGCTCGCGAAGATGCCAGCCCTTGACGCTGCTACTTAAATCAATTTCAGCACATGGCATCTCACCACATTTGACGTTAACCCAACGTGACGGCTGTATGAAAGGAGTACATATGTAATGTTTTTAAAATTGCGTAGCCAGCACTGACACCGCTACTGACGTTTCATGAAGGTAACCGTCCATTGAAAGGTAGTTCCGAGAACTGGCGTAGCTCTGTAGTGGAACGCTTGACTGTTACGCAGAATGCTCTGGTTCGATTACTGCTGGGACCATGAAATTTATTCTTTGCATTCGTCGGGTGGTCAATGCTGCCTACATCAGGTTTTTCTTAACACTGACATTTAATCTATGTCTTACTTGTGTCGATGCTACCGATGTCGGGTGATGTCTAATGCTCACGGGTTGAAATTGTCCATGTATGTTTTCGTCCTTTCTGGCCAGAGGACTAAGTATCAATCAACTATGGCACATACCTGCTTACCGGCGGCGCATACCTGCCTATGAGTATGTGCCGCTGTCTGACGGGAACAGTTGGACGACGTACGCTACGAGGTTGTGACATCATTCATGTCTTGATCAGTGCGTCATATTCGTCAAACCATTTTACCATCCCATGCTAATTTTGGTTCACGCCAAGCAGAGAGGGTGACCACGAGAACACCCAAACGTAAGCGACAAGATAGATAGATAGATAGATAGATAGATAGATAGATAGATAGATAGATAGATAGATAGATAGATAGATAGATAGATAGATAGATAGATACGCTCAACGTCGCCGAAGTTCAACGTCGCTAAGAAACGCTTCGCATTAAAAAAAAGTGCGATGGCAATATGGACATGCTCGAGAGGTTTTCTCCGCCACCATTGCCGTGATATTGCGTATAAAGCCCAGACAGATAACGTGACCCACTGTATGCTGTAAATGCGGTTACATGTACGCGAGTGGTGCCGACGAACCCGGCTGAAGCAGCGACATAGTGAGCAGGCACATAACTGTCGCTCGAACGGCATGGAATAACGCCACCCTGCTCAGTGTGCTTGACGTCGAAGCTATAAGGGAACACGCCACCCTTCTTGAACGAGCACGAAGATACGCTATAAGGGGAAGATTTCGCTCAGGAAGCAACTGTGAACTTCGCTCCAAAAGGCGCTGGCGTGTGTAGAGCAAAGCGGACGGCTCGCATATACTTCGACGCGCTGAGATTTCATCACATAAATACTGCGTGAAAAGTGTTGCCTCTCTGGCGTGGCCCTATCCTCTTACAGAAGCGTTTTGCCTAGTTACGTGAGATAGGATATAAATGGGTAATCTGCTAGCCTCAGTTCGTATAACATTGCAATTTTGGTGGCTTTCACATCGACTTCTTACTGATTGTGCTCTCTTTAGCTGCTCCCCCACTTTTTTTAAAATGCGAAGCATTTCTTAGCGAACTTCGGCGACTTTGAGCGTATCTATCTATCTATCTATCTATCTATCTATCTATCTATCTATCTATCTATCTATCTATCTATCTATCTATCTATCTATCTATCTATCTATCTATCTGTCTATCTATCTATCTATCTATCTAGCCGCCTACAACTTTTAGCTCTCCTGGCCGTTTCGGTAATGGTATCAATACCAAATTCAGTGTGGCATAACATGACTGTATATCGAGCATAATTGACTAGTCATAACAAGACTATCATCCTATGTATGTCATCAGTGTCATGATTTATTTCATGGTCTTGCTAATATTGTGGTTGTTTCGTTCACAAGACATGTTGCCAAATTGGCATGAATGCTTGGTGAACACTAGTGAGAGACCCTAACGTGAAAATCATGACACGCATGTCATGTAAGACATGAAATATGACTACACGCCACGCTCATGGTACGCTCGCAGTCGTTTTGCAGCTTCACATCTATCAAATTTGGTGTTACGGGGCGTGAATGCATGAAGAAGGTATGTGGCTGGTGGAAACATGATAATCATAAGATGCGTGTCAAGTAACATGAGTACTTGCCACACTCAAGATGCGCTCGCGGCCATTTCGCTAGCTTCACATACATCAAATTTGGTATTACGGGACGTGAATAGATGACGAAGGCATATGAGTGGTGCAAACATGATAATCATGAGATGCGTGTCATGTAACAACATGACTACATGCTACGCTCATTATGCGCTCGTGGCCGTTTCATTAGTTTTATATTTACCAAAGTCGATATTACGTCACGTGAACAAATGATATGTAAATTATACGTCCAAGCATAATAATCATCACATGCGTGTCATGTAACAACATGTCTACGTGTCACACTCAACGCACTAATGCACTTCGACGTGACCTAGTGCGCGTTCGTGCCGGAGTTTGTTTCGTCAAGTCACGCCGGCAATGCCACTCCAGGGACGGATCACCTGCCATATGCTCGCAGGTGCGCGTCGGGCTGCGTTGCTTTGATGCATGCGCATTTGAGCACACCCGGCGTCCCTCCGTCACGAAGCGAGGCAGACGCGGTGCCGTCTAGGTAACGTCGTTCGTGCGAAATGCAGCGTGTCGCATTTCGTGCCGGTTGCCACCAGGCCTCGCCGACAGACGCTGGTTGCACCTAGCGTCAGTCTATAGAGTGCTCGAGGTTTGCTAGCGTAGCGTCACTGCACTCAGCGTACGCGCGCATCAACGCTACGTGCGCTCGCCACCGTTTCGCTAGCTCCACATATACCAAATTTGGTATTTCATGACGTGAATAGACGTATAAGGTTCATGACACGTTCGAACATGACAATCATGACATGCGTGTCATGTAAAAAATGACTACATGGTACGCTTATGGCGTGCTCGCGGCCGTTTCACTAGTTACCCACTACCAAGTTTAGTATCACGTAACGTGAAAGGACGACGAATGCAAATGACATGTCCAAGCATGATAGTCATGACATGCGTGTCATGTAAAACATGACTGCATGCTACGCTCATAGCACGCTTGCGGCTGTTTCGCTAGCTCCACATATTCCAAATTTGGTACCAGGTGACGTGAATAGATTATGAAGGTAAATGACACGTCCAAACGTGAAAGTCATCACATATAATTCATATACGTCATAATTTACCTCCGCCTCGTAACGTCGGGCCAATTTTAAAGTGACATATCAGCCTTTTCCTTTCGTTCTTCACATGTCATCGATTCCCACTGTACGTGGAATCTGCCATTTTTTTTGCGAAACATTTCTTAGCGAACTCTGGCGACATTGAGCGTATTTATCTATCTATCTATCTATCTATCTATCTATCTATCTATCTATCTATCTATCTATCTATCTATCTATCTATCTATCTATCTATCTATCTATCTATCTATCTATCTATCTATCTAGCTAGCTAGCTAGCCACCTACGACATTTAGCTCTCCTGGCCGTTTCGATAATGGTATCGATACCAAACATGGTATGACATAACATGAATGTATGAAAAACATATTTGACTAGTCATAACGAGAAAATGTTGACATTTATGTCATGAATGTTATGATTTACTTTCATAGTCTTGCAGCTCCTGCGGTGGTTTCGTTCACAAGGCATGCTGCAAAACTGGTATGGTATGACAAGAATGCATGACAAACACAAGCGACAGACCCTAGCATGAAACTTATGACATGCGCGTCATGTAACAACATGACTACATGCCAAACTCATGATGCGTTGGCGGCCAGTACGCTAGCTTCACTTATACCAAATTTAGTATTACGAAACGTGAATGGGTGACGAAAATAGGATACTGGTGCAAAAAACACGATAAGCATGAGATGCGTATCATGTAACAACTTGACTACATGCTATGACGTGATGCGCTCGCGGCCGTGACGCAAGCTTCACATGTACCAAACTCGGTATTAAGTGACGCGAACGGACAACATAGGTAAATGACACATCTAAACATGATAATCACGACATGCATGCCACGACGCAGCTGACTGAGGTCATACACGATCTTGCGCTAGGTATTCACAATCGCTGCCAAACGGACATATTCCTACTTGACTCTTCAAAAGCGTTTGATTGCGTTTGTCACACCAAGCTAATCGCTAAACTACAAAACATTATCGGGGACGGAGAAATTGTTATTTACTTGCGTGAGTTTTTGTCTAATAGGTGTCAGTTTAGTGTTGTCGAAAGCATGGCATCAAATATTGTACCGGTTACGTCAGGAGTGCCCCAAGGTTCCGTGCTCGGGCCCTTGTTATTTCTCGAGTATATCAATGACATATCTACTGTTATAGACTTTAAATTAAGGTTATTCACGGATGACTGTATCGTTAATAGAGAAATAAAAATGACCAAGATCACTATTCGCTCAACAAATCACTCTCTGCTATTTCTGAATGGTGTTCAAAGTGGCAGATGACAATCAATGTGAAAAAATCAGCTTGCATGACGATAACGAAGAAAAGAGAGCCATCAAACTTCTGCTACACTATAAATCGCACTGCTCTGAGCAGAGTACACAAACATAAATGCCTAGGCTTAACAATACGTCCATGGGGCGATGCGTAGATGGGCTGAGCACATTAGAAACCCTATTTCATCTGCCACGCAAAAATTATTTTTTCTTCGCAGATCACTTCAAATGGCAACATTGCCAACAAAGCTCCTAGCCTATAAAACATTCGTCTTGCCTATTCTTGAATACGAAAGTACAGTGTGGTTTTCGCACACCCGCACTAGCATAAAGAAAATTCAAGCAGTACACAGGAAAGCCATAGAATTCATCCACAACAAATATAGACGTGAACACTCACCCACTAGTCTGCTCTTGCTAAACTTCCTACGGTAGAAGAACGAGGAAAACAGGCACGTCTAAAATTTCTTCATTGGCTTCCGGCACAATTATTTTAAAAATAGACATTTCAAATTACGTGTCTTATTCACAAACACGAGCCGCAAGACACAAACGTACACACACATTAGTACAATACAAATGCAACACTGATGTGTTTAAATATTCTTTTTTTTTTCAGTTGCTATTCGCGAATAGAACATGTTGGACCCCCACATCACCAAAACTGAGTCATTGTCTCAGTTTGAATTAGAAATTGAAAACAATTTTTAGCTTCTTTAAATACCCAGTGACAATGGTAATGAAACCAGTATGTACTACTTGTACGTTTTGTAAACAGCCATGTAAGCGGCTGTACTGTTAAACTTGCGGTTTTTGTACGCACTTGTATTTTGTTTATTATGGTGTGTAAAGATTGATAATGCACAAAGAACGAGGTTGGTGTTGCTTTTGTGTTCTGTATACAGTTTTTTTTACTATGATGAGCAATCATAGCATCTATACAATACAGAGTGCACACCTTCTATGGTCTCAGTAGAGACTGGCAGTATTGCAAATAAGTAGATAAATAAATAAATAAATAAATGTAACATTATGACTACATGCCACATTCATGATGCGCTCTCAGCCGTTTCGCTAGCTTCACACAGGTGACGTCAATGGATGATGAAGGTGTGTGAGTGGTACAACGTGATAAGCATGAGATGAATGTCATGTGAGAACATGACTAGTTGCGAAAGTCAAGGCGCCAATACATTTCGACGTGACGCGGTGCACTTGTTCACCGGCGTTCATTTCATCGCGTCACGCTGGCGTTGCCACACCAGGCGCCGTCCTGCTATATGGTCGCAGACGCGCGCCGCGCTGCGTTGCTTTGACGCAAGCGCGTTTCAGCGCGTCCGACGTCCCTCCATCACGAAAAGAAGGGGACGCAGGGTGTTCTGGGTAACGCATCGGCGCGAAATGCAGCTTGTCGCCCTTCGCGCCGTTTGCGGTCAGGCTGCATTGCCCCGCCGCGGTGGTCTAGTGGCTAAGGTACTCGGCTGCTGACCCGCATGGCGCGGGTTCGAATCCCGGCTGCGGCGGCTGCATTTCCAATGGAGGCGGAAATGTTGTAGGCCCGTGTGCTCAGATTTGGGTGCACGTTAAAGAACCCCAGGTGGTCTAAATTTCCGGAGCCCTCCACTACGGCGTCTCTCATAATCATATGGTGGTTTTGGGACGTTAAACCCCACATATCCATCAATCAATGCGGTCAGGCCGTGCCGACGGACGCTGCGTGGTCGCGCTGGTCGCGCCTGGTCTCCGACCTGAGAGGGCTCGCGTTTTGCTAACGTATGGTCGCTGTGCCCAGCGTGCGTGTGCGTCAACGCTACATTGGAGTATATTGGGCCCTCCATGCAGTGGCGTAACTAGGGGGGGGCAAGGGGGTACAAGTGCCCCGGGCGCCACTAGGGAGGGGGCGCCAAGCCGAGTCCTCGGGTTGGCGCCCCCTGGAAAGGTTGTCAATGTTTTTTTCCGTAAAACCGCCTGGAAGGGGGGAGGGGCGAGGTTGTAATGTACGACTGGAAGTGGGGATGGTGGTGAAGGAAAGGGTTGCCGCAATGGCTTTTGCATCGGGAAAAGGATCCTCTATTTTCATTTTGCTGCGCTACCTCCGTGCCTTCCCATGACCCTCGGCTAAGCTTTGTTTTGTGCTCCGCAGCACTGGGTTAGATGAGTTTCAGCGAACCCCACCAGCCTCCCAAACCACTTACTGAAAGCTTCCCTGAAACCAACCACGTACGTAAACAAAATAAAATAAAAAAGTTCGAATGCACCTTTTTTGAGTAAGAACAGAAAACTCCAACGAAATAGCCGATCGTCCAACGACTAATCGTCCACGCAGCGGCGGAAGGAAGGGCGAATATAATCCGTGACCTCGGCACCAAAGGCTAAACAAAGGCGTTTATTCGCAGAGTTCTCTGGAGGAAAGACGGAGAAAGCGTGACACGACGGCGACGTTTGTTGATTCCCTGCATCGCGGGCGCCAGCAAAGCAATAGAAGGGCGGGGGTCAACGTTTCCCACATGCCATCCACCGCCATGGGCAGGTTCATCCTTTGGCCCAAAGAACACGCACCTGCGAAAAAAGCGCAGAGCGTAGTGTACCCGACAGCATGTGCCGACTGCCCCGCTTCGTACGTTGGAGAAACCAAGAACTTCCCTGAAAGAATGCGGCCGCACAAGGATGACCTCCATCAATGGAACAGCGAACGGAGCGAAACGGCAGAACACTCCGACCAGTTTAACCCCCATACCAGACCCGAGGGCGCGGTGTCTAGCTGGTTGCTTTGTTTTGTACTCACCCTGCATTCCTTGGGATGCACAAATAGCGCGAAAGCTTAGGTACGAGAAACTTGGGCCTGGGAAGCGCCCGTGCCGTCAAGATTTTTGCAGTGTGGACTGGAAGAGAACAATGACGGGTAAGGGACTTCCGGAAGTTTGAATAAAAAAAGAAAAATACTATACAAAAACGCGGGCGTAGCTCATCGAAATCAGAACTGGTGGCCCTTGGCCTCCGAAATGGCCCGCCGCGCGCCAGTAGGCAATCGCGGAAGCCTACATTAGCGCTTTTAATGGGGGGGGGGGCTGTAGTAATAATTATTATTAATAATAATATTATTATTATTAATAATAATAATATTATTATTATTAATAATAATAATATTATTATTAATAGGAGCTGTAGTAATAATTATTATTAATAATAATATTATTAATAATAATAATAATAATAATAATATTATTATTATTATTATTAATAATAATAATAATAATAATAACAAACATTATCACGGGCATAATGAGGGGCGCGGAAATATATTTGCCCTGGGCGCCGTCCTATCTAGTTACGCCACTGCCTCCATGATGCTCTCGCGGCCATTTTGCTAGCTCCACGTATACCAAGTTGGTGGAAATATATGATTGGTTCAAACATGATAATCCTGACACACTTGCCATGTAAGAACATCACATTAAAATACGCCCGTAGCGTGCTGACGGCCATTTCGCTATCTTCACATGTACTAAATTTGGTATCACGTAACGTGAATAGATGGCGAATGCAAACGAAACATCCAGAGATGATAATCATGACACAAAGGTCAAGTACGGCATCATTTACTTCCACCTCGTAACGTTGTGCTGATGTTAAACTGACACATCAACCTTTCTGATTGGTGCTTCGCATAACGTCGATTCCCACTGTACGTGGAATCTTCCAATTTTTTCGTATCCTGAACGCACTCAGCCGATAAGCATTGTGTGATGGCGCACAGCGGCAGAATGAAGCAGAATACGTGCGTGCGCTCGATGAGAAGTCCTGTGGTCTGTCTTTGCTAGGCTGATATTCGGGGAACAGAACAGCGTCTTATTATTTTAGGCACGGTTACCGTCATCCTTTTTGCAGCTATGAACATCGCATCAAGTTTTAATAATAAGCCTTTAGGAAGTAAGGATGGCAGCGAAGTCTCTTTGATTAGATATTGCGAATCTCCAAAAAACGTTAGCGTAACAGAATACTGTTGCGCTAAGGAGAGATGCTCTTTTTGCACAGTTTATTTGCTCTAAAAACACAGCAAATAGAAGGGTTAACGAGCCATACGTGCTCATGGCTGCCGAGTTAGCACGTGCGCCAGCGATCGCGACTGCACCCTTGGGATCAGCTGCTGCTCGAGCAATGCCTGCCTTGCCGATTCCGAAATTATAATGATTTCGATGAAACTGAAAACACGATCTTTCAGCCATGTTTTTGCGAACGGTGGTTGATGGCCATCGCACGTTGCGGCTGAATTTGGGCGCTACGGCGCAGTTCGGTGCTGATAAACAGGTTCGGCACGACAGAGCTGGTTTGGCGCAAAGTGACGCAAATAGCGCAGATGTTCCACCATTGATAAGACGGAAAGTAACGAGTTAGGTAAGATGACACGTTACCAAAAATGGCAACGTAAAATTGATATTTGGTGTTAAACGTTGTAAAACCACGATATGATTATATATGAAGGACGCTGTAGTAAAGGACTCCGGAAATTTCGACCACCTGGGGTTCTTCAAAGGGCACCCAAATATCAGCACGCGGGCCTACAGTAATTTCGCCTCCATCGGAAATGCTGCCGACACAGCCGCGATTTGATTCCGCGACGTGCGGATCAGCAGCTGAGCACCTTATCCACTAGACCAACGCGGCGGGGCATGGTGACGTATGTACGCTACCCGTTACAGTTCTGAAAAATTGAAGAGAGCGTTACTAAGTTACCAATAAAGGTAACGCGTTACCGGTAACGGCATAGCTTGCAACGTGCAACCGCCAACACTATTACTATGACGTAACAGTTGACACGAGCCAAAAAAAGTTCGAATTATCATCGCTCTGCGACGAGAGATGAAGTGTGTGCGCCGAGACCGTGAAGCGCCGATTAGGCTTTCCTACGGTTTTTGTTTTATTTTGTTTTGTTTTCGAAGTCTGGAAGAAGCTATTTTCATGCTTTTTCAGCACCCTTCCCGGCCGTCGCCATTCGATACAGGATATCCCCAGCAGCACACAACGTGTGGCTGATATTGGTTGTACGGTGTTGCGCGTCGCGGCGACCGCAGTCTGCGGGTAGCGGGGCCGATCGCCGTCGCTCCATCGAGCCAAGGACTAGGGGAGTGCTTTGAGCAAACTTAACGGATTTATTTACATCTTTACAGGGAGTTGTCGAGATGACAGAAGAGAAGAGAGGAACTAGTGGTTTCACAAACCACGAGCGTGGTGGTTAAACTTTACATAGTTCAGAGCAAGGTTCAGAGCAACGTCCAGCACTCTGCCGCGTCGTTTTATGCCCTGTCGGGCTCCTCCTCTACGAGTCGACCACCAATCACGCACACACAGGTGAGGGGGGGGGCGAGCATGCAAGGTCCACATGAACACTGCACTTTGGTGGCGCCAGCAGGGCTCTTCCTCGTCGTGTGTGAGCCTTTAGTCAAGAGTGCCCACAATCCTGGCCGCATACTTCAAAGGGTCCGCCGATTATGTTCGCTCAACTAGCGGGGCGATCCGCGGCAGCCGCCGCGGTCTCCCCCAGGAAGACGCCGTCCCTGTTGTCCTCTTGGTGGCGTCTTGGCGACACTACGTCTCGTACTCCGGGACAATGCCTGGCGGGCATAGGCAATCAGCCGGTCGGCTACTTGACAATGGATTAAACAAGCGCCGATCTTTTGAGAGGTGCCCGGTTCGTGGAATCCTCTGGGGAGAGCCCTTTGACCAGCGCCGTCGTCGTCTGCCGGTTAACGCGCTAACGATGCGTGACTGGCCCAGGCGGGAGACAGAGTGGCGGCTCCAAAACCCTCTTTGGCGACATTCCATCCCGTTGGCGCCGCTGTCAATCAGCAGGCGACGTCTCGTGGGGCCGGCCTCTGTTGCTTCCTCCGTCCAGACGTGGCGAGACTGTCCTTTTTGCACTAATCCGGCGTGGCAAATGACTCGCTGGGTCAAGGCATAGCCCGATCGCTACAGCTCCTCCGCCGACGGGAAGATCTCGGACGTCGGGTAGTATCAGCTGCTCGACGGGAGAGATCACAGTAACCGCAGTCTCCCAACACCATTTAAACCACAAAGACCAACCACTAGAACCAGCAAGCGCCGGCAATGAGTTTTCGGCAACCAGGCCGGTCTTTCAAATGTGCCACAATGCACCTACGCTTTTTTTTTCTTTTAAATGGCAACCACACTAATACTCTTGCCCATAGCTAAAAATTTCGAATACTCCAAATACCCCTTAAAATCATTACGGAAAACGTCCCTCAACGTTCCGTATAACACGACGCTCAGCTAAAGAATTCAACGGATCCCTGAGCACATACCAAAATAACAAAGGGTAATGCAATTTCGTATACTAACACGCTTATTTGCTGATTGTAGTTTCATGTCAGCCCATAATTTTAAAGAACGCACAAGACTTTGCTGTGCGCTCTAGCATGACATCTTACTCTCATCCAAAGAGCGCTAGCATACCCACACGCACCTAACCATAGGCGATATCTCTCTCACCTAGGTATCCTTAAACCCTAATCTGAACGTGAATTTTCTCAAGGAACAAACGCAAGGAACAATCACACTTGAGGTACACGTCAGGAGTGCGTAACAAAACAGGCGTTAATTTTGCGCCAGAACCCCTGTACCGAATGTTTCTCCCCTTGAGCATTTCGAAAATTGCTTTGTTTGGTTTTATTCTAAAACCTTCCCAAACATTGCTAATTTACTCTATTGAAGACGGCATGCGATGCCGCGCTTAACTAAAGGGCACGAAGCATAGAAACTCCGGCGCCGCTCGACCATCGTTACCACGCTTTCCAATTTAGCGGGCAAACCACACTTCATTTACGATTTTTGTTTTCTCAAAGAAAAACTAATTTCGAAGCAGTCGGTTGACCGACGCGGGTCACTGCTTCCGCATAACGCTGAACAATTCAACTCGAAATTTTGACCAAGCTTACACGCAAACAAAATCTAGAGGGAAGAAAAAAGTGTCCAAGCAAACTAGCTGTGGAGATGACACAGGAACACCACTTTAAAACCAAATATAACCAAACAAGTATATTTCAAAATAAACTCCTGTGTCCGACTCTCCCTCCTACAGATGTCGCTCCCCCTTCAGCCGTACACGCGGCGGTCGTGGTCTTCGATTCTGAAAATGCGCGAGACAACGTGCACGAGCAACAAGCTGAACTGCAGCGTTACGCCTCATTCGCAATTTTGGCGGGCTTCTGTCAGTTCGGTGTAGGAGACCGGAGCGATGCGTGGGACAGAGTGGCCATGCCTTCTTTGTGCTAGCTCGCGTGTGGTGTTGAGCTATTGTGGCTTTTCCTTTCCTCTAGGACCCCTTCTACAATCCCGTTCCCGCAAAGCTTTAAATCTCCTGCGTACATTCCGTCGCGGGGATGCGCGCTGGGGCCTACCCTTCCGCTGTTGGAACCTTACTTTACGCCACAAAGGACCTTTCTTTGAACTGGCTGGTAACCTACTCTTGGGCCGCTCGCCCGGCTGATTGCCCCCTCTTTCACCTCTTCGCTTTGTCGCTCGCGCACGCCTCTCTCGTTTCCGGCGACGTCTGCGACCGACCTGTCCTGCACTGCTGGTGAATTCGTTGCCGGTTGAGTTATCAATGGTTTTACCGCTCAAGGGTGCCTCTGCACCACCTACCACAGTGTTTCGGCACTTTGATTTCTTGGCTCTGTCGCCCTGTCTGGCCGATTCACCTGTGCTAACGCTGTACTCGGGTGCGCCCTGAAACGTTCTGTGGATAGAATGGAAAGACCGGCGCTCTCCACGCAATTCCATCCGCGAACCCGCTTTCCTCTTACTTTTCGTCTGGTTGCTCGGACGCATGCAATGTAATTTTGACGCTGCTGCAAAGCTCTTATTTGCTGCGCTGACAGGTTTTGCGCCTTCTTTTACACGCGTAGTACTGTTCGTCCTTCTCGCGTATTTGCGACGTCTCTTTCGTCTGCGCCGCTTTTTGCGTGTCGTTTCCGAGCCTAACGATCGCATCTCACACTCGTGAACCCTCTCACAGCTTTCGTTAGCTGTCTCAGTCGCGCGGTCTAAATGATTTTCGACCTGGTCATCTTTATTCTCACCCTCTAGACCGGCGGACTGGTTAACACACTTAGACACAATGCAGCTGCTTGCCTTCGAAAAATCTTGCTCGCATTCCTGAGAACTGTCTGCAACTGCACTGATACTATTCTCTACGCTCGCTGCTTCTGAGCCTTCTCCGGTGTTCTTGCCTACTACAACCTCATTTGCAAGATCCACCGCCGCGACAAACACAGTTGAGGTCTGTGCCAGATTCTCTACAGCTATTCTAGCTGTTTCGCTAACAGTTAACTGGCACAGCACCTCGTCGCACTCGCTTTGGCCTTCGTCGGCCTCTCTACTCAGCGCAGCTTCATTCGCAGCACTCAAACTCGATTCGCCTTTGAATCCGCTGCTATGTTCACACGTGCTAGCCTTCTCTAAAGCTCTGGGCTGCACCTCGCACTTCTCGTGCTCTACACTTGCGGATGGCTGAATCTTCAACCGCGTTGCCTCGACTTTTTGTTCCGACAGTTCAATATCTAGGCTGAGTGCTCGCTCGAACTCTTCACCTCGCTCCCGTTTTTCTATCTCCCATTTGCTCTCACTATTCACCTTGGTGCTATGAGAGACACGCGGACCCCTCTCAGGCTTGGTGTTAATACCAGCACACCGCCGCGCGTTCTTCAACGGAGCGTTCATGAGCTTGCATTTAATTTGCTTTCTGTCAATTCTGGTGCCGAAGCACCGCAGTAAGGCTGCCTTAGCTACATTGTAACTGTTGAACTCGTCCTCGGAAAGGTACCCTATTCTACCAATTAGGTCGCATGGAAAGACACTCAATAAGGCGATAGACCAATAGTCTTCGTCGAGCCCTAGGTCTGTGCAAACATTCTCGTAAGAGGTTAGGTAACTCTCTATATCCTCGCCCTCTTCGAATGGATGGATCCTCGAATTTACTTGAGACCATCTAAGGCACTGTATTGATCTTCTTGTCTCTTCCAGTTTTACCTTTAGGGTTTCCTTCCACTGTTCTCTCTCTTGCTCTCGACTTTCCTGACGCTCTTGTTCCTCACGCCTTTCCTGACACGCCCCGCTTTCAGGCTCCCGTCTTTCAGCTTCCCACTTTCTTTCAGACTCTTGCCTGAGCTGCTCTTCTTTTCTACTGACGGAAGTTCCGAATAACCTGAGCATTTCTGCCTTAACTACCTCGTAGTTGTTCGCGTCCTGCTCACTGAGTCGCGCAACAGCTTCATCTGCCTCGCAAGGCAGAACCGTTAGTAGCCTTTGACACCATGTGGCTCGCTCAAATGACAGTTCCTCGCACTTCCGCTCAAATATCCTAAAGTACCAGCCAATATCTCCTGAATCTGTATATGGCTGCATGTACCTAGACATCCAGTAGTCGGCCTTCAAGTTGCGATAAGGTACCACTTGCTCGGGACTACTGCCTGACCTCTTTCTCGACTCGAGTTCTTGTTTGCGGATCGCAATCTCGTGCTCCAGTCTTTCTAGTTCACGCTCCTGTTCCTCACGCTTTTCCTGACGCTCCTGTTCCTGTTGCTTTTGAATCCCGTTCCACGTTTCTTTAATATCTTCACTGGTCAGATTCAAGCCCTTGATAGCGCCAACAATTGCGTGTTTCTTCATCCCCGCATTTACTTCTGCTCCCAGCTCCTCCCCCAGAATCAGGAGCTGATTCTTCAACAAACGCTTCATATCCATGACAGAGAACTAGTGTGGTGCAGCTCACTCTCTACCCAGAAGTTCCGTAAACAACTGCTTCTGTGGTAGCCTCTACAAGCGAAAAGATTGCACTTCTATCTTATCAGCCTGGCAACCAAAAAAACCAAAGCCAGCACTCACCAGTCCACAGCTGCCAGTCTCCATGATCTCGGCGTGTTGTTCATTCTCCGTCCTCCAGGCTCACATCCAACCGCTTGCCATCCAGTTGTTAGGGATGGGAGGGAAGGTCGCTGCTGATGGCATCCCACCGCTGCCAACCAGTTGTTGCGCGTCGCGGCGACCGCAGTCTGCGGGTAGCGGGGCCGATCGCCGTCGCTCCGTCGAGCCAAGGACTAGGGGAGTGCTTTGAGCAAACTTAACGGATTTATTTACATCTTTACAGGGAGTTGTCGAGATGACAGAAGAGAAGAGAAGAACTAGTGGTTTCACAAACCACGAGCGTGGTGGTTAAACTTTACATAGTTCAGAGCAAGGTTCAGAGCAACGTCCAGCACTCTGCCGCGTCGTTTTATGTCCTGTCGGGCTCCTCCTCTACGAGTCGACCACCAATCACGCACACACAGGTGAGGGGGGGGCGAGCATGCAAGGTCCACGTGAACACTGCACTTTGGTGGCGCCAGCAGGGCTCTTCCTCGTCGTGTGTGAGCCTTTAGTCAAGAGTGCCCACAATCCTGGCCGCATACTTCAAAGGGTCCGCCGATTATGTTCGCTCAACTAGCGGGGCGATCCGCGGCAGCCGCCGCGGTCTCCCCCAGGAAGACGCCGTCCCTGTTGTCCTCTTGGTGGCGTCTTGGCCACACTACGTCTCGTACTCCGGGACAATGCCTGGCGGGCATAGGCAATCAGCCGGTCGGCTACTTGACAATAGATTAAACAAGCGCCGATTTTTTGAGAGGTGCCCGGTTCGTGGAATCCTCTGGGGAGAGCCCTTTGACCAGCGCCGTCGTCGTCTGCCGGTTAACGCGCTAACGATGCGTGACTGGCCCAGGCGGGAGACAGAGTGGCGGCTCCAAAACCCTCTTTGGCGACATTCCATCCCGTTGGCGCCGCTGTCAATCAGCAGGCGACGTCTCGTGGGGCCGGCCTCTGTTGCTTCCTCCGTCCAGACGTGGCGAGACTGTCCTTTTTGCACTAATCCGGCGTGGCAAATGACTCGCTGGGTCAAGGCATAGCCCGATCGCTACAACGGCGGCAATGCGATGAATTCG
This sequence comes from Rhipicephalus microplus, assembly GCF_043290135.1. Classification (NCBI taxonomy): domain Eukaryota; kingdom Metazoa; phylum Arthropoda; class Arachnida; order Ixodida; family Ixodidae; genus Rhipicephalus; species Rhipicephalus microplus. The sequence goes on from NC_134701.1 coordinate 41,447,418, forward strand.
CCATTGCTAGATCTTTTTATCCGACCACATGGGCTGACAGTATGCCCTCCGCCCTCAGAAAAGTTCGCTACCCTACAGTTCGGCGCATTCAAAACTTGTTAAGCGAGCGATTGCGAAATCTTGTTCAGGGGCGGCCTTGATGCGATCATGCCATCACATATTGTGCAATAGCTTCGATTCGCAGGTGCCCAGAGTGCGCATGGCAGGTTGCCTAGATAACGTGCTGTGTTCCATAGCCGAAGGTATTTTATAAGACTTGGAACAGCTAACCCCATCAACTAGTGTTCAAGAGCCCATTTCCAAAAATAGCGGTCATTCCCTATTTGCATAAGATGTCGCACTGTTTAAAAAAGGTTGCACGTGAAGCCGGCTTCGGAGTTGTTTTTTCAGCAAAAAATAAGTTCTCTAGTATGTGCCAGAATGTGAAAAGAGAGGACAGAAGGCCTGGCGTTTGTAATAAGAAACACGCAATCAAGTTAACACGTAATAAGTTTGTTAACTGTTGTTTCTGAGCGGTAAATGGAATTCCCCTCTCATGTGGCGGATGTTACATCAGGCAATCTGGCCGCTGTAGAAATGACCGCCCCACAGAACACCTTAATCTCATGCGTGGTTCTGTTAGCAGCCCCTTAGTTGCGCATAGCTCCGTTTGTGAATGTCATGCTATGTTTGATTAATGCAAGATACTTCGACGATACAGAGATCAACAAGCACGTGATAAATATTAGGCGTTTTGCATTAACAAGGAAGGTGATATGTGCGTCAGTTAACCTTCGATAATGCTCCTCACCAGGAAATTTGCGTATTTTTCAAGTGATTGATTGCTTAATCTCAAGATTTCATAAGAAAAGTTCTACAACACTGTTATCCTGTCCCTCCTTTCATGTTTCGTGTGCTATATATACCCCGATAGATCGAATAAAAACCTTGGTTGTAAGTTCAGTGGTTCCTCCGTCTCTGTCCCTGTCGCCCCGCCGCGGTGGTCTAGTGGCTAAGGTACTCGGCTGCTGACCCGCAGGTCACGGGTTCGATTCCCGGCTGCGGCGGCTGCATTTCCGATGGAGGCGGAAATGTTGTAGGCCCGTGTACTCCGATTTGGGTGCAGGTTAAAGAACCCCAGGTGGTCAGAATTTCCGGAGCCCTCCACTACGTCGTCTCTCATAATCAAATGGTGCTTTTGGGACGTTAAACCCCACGAATCAAATCAATCAAATCAAATCTCTGTCACTGTCCTGTGTGAAGCTCTGCTTTTCGCTTCGTTGATCATGTACCAATCGGCTCAAATTAGCACTTTAGTACATCGTGTTCGACTTGCTTGGTCCCGTAGAGGTTTTCAATGAATCACGCTCGATTCTCATCAGATTCACACCGTGCAAACGTTTTTACAATCTTTTTAAACCTTCGCAGCAAGTCACAAGCTGAGGTGACACTGCACGCGCAGGGCGACAAGACAACAAGACAAGACAGAGCACGTGAACAGACAGAGTGCTTGAACGTGCTGAGAGAGTGCAGGCAGAAGGCGGGAGCGGGATACCAAGCGACCTGTTTTTGCTAGAAAAGCGGCGAAACGCCCGCGGCGCAGCGCCCCCTGGCCAAGGTTGGAAGGCCTATAGGATAAAGCCAGAGCTCGCGCTCCTGCCGAGCTATGTAGGGAGCCTTCATGTGCACGTGAATCCATGTTTAGGGCGCTGACAATTTTGATCATTGTTGCTTACAGCAGGCTGAAACGGCCGCCATACTTGACTGGCCAGCATGTTGGTTCTCAGCGGTTCCTCATTTACATTGAAGGTAGCGTGAGTTTCAACGAGAAGGGGCTGGATTTTTTTTATAGAGCAAGTTCTGAAATCTGGAGGGTTGTATTCTGATTTCAGCCACCGTTTTGTTAAACAGAAATAAATCACAGCATAGACATGGTGTGAATGATAATGACTGGGGCGAAGCGTCCGTCAGTCCATCCGTCCGTGCTTTGGTCCGCCCGTTCGTTCATGCGTCAGTCCGTGCAACCATCCGTGCGTCCATCCATCTATGTGTCTGTCTCTCTGCCTGTCCGTGTGTCCATCCATCTGTCCGTCCATCTGTGTGTCAGTGCATCCATTTGTCTATTCATCTGTCTATCTGCCTCTCCGTACAGACAACGTTCCCATCAGTTAGAGCAAGTCGAAAGCGGAACAGTCTCCAGATGGCTTTGCATTGCGGCATGGAGTACCCTAGCATTTACACTTCAAATTTCTTGTGGGTGCGCTTCGGGGAGGATGGTGTCGTAGCGTAAGCTAGGTTTCCAGTGAAGTCAATAATGATTGATTTATATGTGAGGTTTAACGTCCCAAAATCACCATATCATTATGACAGACGCCGTAGTGGAGGGCTCCGGAAATTTCGACCCTCTGGGTTTTTTTAACATGCACCCAAATCTGAGCACATGGGCTTACAGCATGATCGCATCTATCGAAAATGCAGCTGCCTCAAAACGCAGCCCATACCGCAGCTTGCACACTCGCACCAACATACAGTTGGTGCAGCGCGGCGGAGCAGGAACGCTTCGCCGTGAGATCCAACATGACGCTTGTGGCCACGGAAACACGGACTGGTAGCAGTCCCCTTTAGCGGGCGGTGGCAAGCGGGTGGTGGCAAGCGGTAGGTCAAAGGCCGACACTGCTCTAAAATACGAAGACGTGAGCAAATGAAAGCTCCCGAGACACCTGCAGGCGCCGCTTATCTTGGCCTCGCCAGTCATCTACACGTATTCTGTCTGCCTCTCGCTACAGCAACGACCCACATAACACGCACTTCCTTCAATAAGCGGCCGCTTCCATGCTTTCGCGACTTCGCCGCTAGTGCGGCCGTGCACCTGGCCTACTACCGAGCGTCGATCAGCTCTACTAAACTCCCTCAATGAATTCAAAGGTATCGAAAAGTTTTTACGAAGCCGACGGCGCCCGCAATAGGCTCATCTGTGACACGTGACCTTGCTCCGCCATGAAGGTTCCTACACTCTAAGCCGAAAAAGACTAAAGTGGGGTATGCCATTGGTCCTTTAGGGGTCTAAATGCGCTGCCACAGATTTTGAACCAATTTTGGACTAACTGCGGGAGTAACTACAAGGGCTCAACTGTTACCCCAAGCACTTACTCCACTTGGTTTAAATGTTGGCCCCAGTAGAATGATCCAGCGGGACTAACAGTTGAACCGTCTGGACCAATGGCAAAAAAATGGCGACACTGCGTTTGTGCAGTATATTTTAGGTTTATTCCAATTTAATCAGCACTGAAGATCATAGTATGTTATTCATGCAACACACACACACACACACACACACACACACATACGCACTATTATTTCAAAGTAAAACACCGCAAACACTGACTGCCCGCGCTCTACTACAAAGAACAGACTCTCGGGTATATATAGCACAGTATTTTGACCTCCCATCTAGTGCCAGTGGGCGACATTTACTCGGCTTAAAAAAACAATAAACATGGATACCGTAACGCGAAAATTTACATCGGCTAATTCGTAGCACCGATGCGCACCGATCTTTTAATGTTGATCCATCTAATCTTCAACATGCTTCCAGCCCGAGACTACGAATTATCAGCTGGTATTCGATCATGTCGGCCGAACCAGCGTTCGCAGTGCTGGCGCACGAGTCCGCAAACACAAACATAGCAGCGGCGCTTGTGCGGGAAAGCCGGCGAAGCAGCCGCAGGCGCCCCGCCGATGCCATACCGTGTCGGCTCTCCGACGGCGTCGCTAGGCTTACGACGAGTACGGCTCAACGACCGCCGGCGATCGCAACATGCGGCTCGCGTGAAATTTTCGTCGTCGTTATTTTATAGTCACAAATGAACAATAGGTAAGTGCCCCATGTTCGCTGTGTCTTACGGAGTGATGCAGATATCTGTATACTTACAGCGACGAGACCGTTTGCAGGCACGGTTCTTTCATCGTGCTGGTAAGGCACAACCTGTGTACCGCTGGCCGCACGATTAGTCGTATCCGCGATCACCTGCCTACACGTTGGATTTTTGATAACGATTGTCGCATGGTTAAAAAGACATAAGTTTGCCTGAGCTACTATTTTTGTGAACTTGTACGCGACGTTTCCTTCGCTTGTACCGGCAATGCACTCACACCGTCAGCCCGCTTGATACCGATGACGTACGAAGCCTACTTTTCCTATATATCGCTTTGAACTTGTGGTCACTGTGTGGGTACACGACCGCTGATGAACAGCTTACCTTTATTAGCATTGTCAGTGTTCACCATAGTTCGAACTTATTCAGCACATTAAAGCGAGTTCTCGGCATTGCCCATGTTTGCGGAGACTTTCACTTGGCTTCGGCTCGCCCGTGCCGGCATGGTGGAAACGCGAGGGCACTTGCTGTGTGCCCTGACAGCGTGTTGTACTACTTTCCTCTAATAACATCTTCTATTCGTTTCATAGTGCTTCAATTTCACAGTGGCGTATAGCCTATTTAACTTGTTTTCATGATCGCCGACCACGCCGAGCATTGCAGTGCAGCATCGACAGGAGGCGATCGCGGCGCAGTTGCCCTCCCCGTTGGTCCCTTCATTGCCGGGCGTTTGCGCAAGACATGCATGGTCACACATTTAGTCCCTGTTGGACGAACCGTTCGTCCATTGGTTTAACGAATGCAGTTAGTCCAACTTTGCCGAACTTAGGCTTAGAGTGTACGCTCACTTCGCCTGTTCCGCTTGCATGTTGTGCGGTGATTTCGTTCTGGAAGGTCCGATATGCCTTGTTGCTGTGCGTTTGGGTGCCGAAACCGAACGGGAGATGGAAAGAAGTTATTGTGCATCCCGCGGGGCAAATAGAACCTAACCAGAGGAAAAGGGTGGTTGCACAGGACGGAAAAACTTGAAACCATCGGCCACTGCATGACTATGCGAGGTAAGTAACGCGACACAAAGGCGCAAGAAAAAGCATACGTGTGCATGTGCCGAGCTGAAATTGCATTTCATTCGTGCGTGCTGGTTTTGATGGCCCACGTTTGTCGAGATTATTCATTTTAGTGCTTTATGAACCCGCTGACGTAGGCCACACACTACGAGCCTAGCATGCAAGTAAATAAAGCGAGGGAAGCGCACTAACTCGCTGACAGATATCCGCATTGTGTTGCACTCGACCTAAATTTGTCCGCCGTCGTGGTATGGCAGTTACTGCGGTTACGGTGCTCAGCTGCTAACCGGAAAGACGTGCTTCGATCCCGTCCTCGGCATTTTCGATGGAGGTGAAATGCTAGAGGCTCGTGTACGGCACGTATTCAGACCCAGGTAGTCGCGAAATTACCGGAGCAGTCCACTACGACATGCCTCTTATTCATATCGTGGTTTTGGCACGTAAAACTCCAGCAATTATTATTATTGTTATAGCGATAAAAATTCATAAATTTCAGCGGTGAAGTCTACTGTTAGATTTCTCTATCTCTGCGCGCGTTGTTAAATTCGCTTTACAAAATGTTCAGAAAGTCGTTTGCAACTCTGCTACAAGATCATTTCACAGAAGACCAGTGTAAACCGATTATTCTCAAGAATGCCGGTGAAAAGAAGCTAAGGCCATTTGCGACGCCAAGCATCTTTTTGCATCGACCAGTTGCAAAGCCACGCAAGCCGCTCCCTAAAAGAACAAGAATGGAGAGTACTGGTATGTTCATGGTGTTCATTAGGACAAATGATCTTGAATGCTATCCATAGCGTTCAAGTAAAATTTGATTATTGCAATGAAAACAATCTTTGAGTTATCATTTGTCATTATGTTCATGTATCCTACCCAGATGACCCCAAAGTAAAGCAAAACACACAGGGCGATGTCGAACCCCAGCCAGTGGACACTGAGAATGGCAAGTTTCTCCCGTCTGTGAGCTCCTACCTTTCCATCAGCTGGTAAATTGCGTGCTTATGCTCTTCATTCGTTCACATACAGACGAGATATGCTGTGCAGACAGCACAGAAATATTTTATATTTTGTAGTTTACAATCTTTTTTATGTTGCAAAGTATGGTTCAAACTTACCTTCACGTCTCATAATGGTGTGTACACAGCTGATCCAAGCAAACAGGCAAATATCTTGTGTGTCCCAAAGCATGTGTATTCCGCATGAGAAATACCAATGCCTCTCTACATTGCTGGTTGTCAAATTGCTTTATGCTCCTCGCAATGTTCCTGATATGCAACTAGACCCATAGATCCCTGCTCCATTCCAGCCAGAAAGAACACAGGCTGGAGAGTTAAACAGTTTTGTTCGAATTTCATTTGCGCATAGCGACATACTTACGGAAGCTGACACAACCTTTCTTTCAATGCAAGTTTTCATGCTACTAGGAGGTTGAGGACCTTTGTTTCATAAATAGCAATACATTATATTCGTAACAGCACCGATTTGTGTGCAAATCGGGCGGAGTGAGAGAAATTTAACTGCATGAAGGTAACAAGGAAAAAGAAACATGCGGGAATGTTAGATATTCCTGCGCGTATGTGATATTTTCGTGTTGAGCTTCCCTGCTCTCATGTAGTTCATTTGCTGTCAGCAGCGCATTGTTGACAATGCTATTTAAAACTAGTGGAGATATGGCACTGATACAGAATACGCATACAAAGAACAGCAAACAGGCTTTTCCGTGCATGCGCTTTCTGTATCAGCGTGACATCTCCAATACGAAGCACCACCTAGCCCCCGCTATTTCCTGTTTAGAATTGACAACTGCTTTTGACCTAATATGGTGCACTATTGCAAGCCACTTGATACAAGCAGTGGCCCAGCTTAAAACTTGACTTCAGGCGACGCGACGGAAGCTTCAACTTGCTCAGAGGCAGCGTTTGCAGGCACTAACTGCAAATAAGCGCCTTGTGTCAGGACTAAACAAATACTTTAATGAAGACCAAGTTAAATGTCTGAAGATGGCAACACTGCAGGGGACTCAATGGACTAAGAAGACTATTATAAAGGCATTGAAAATGAGACTTTCCTGTGGAGCACGTGGCTATGACTCGGTCAAGGAGCTTGGACAACCTCTGCCAACAGAACGCACCCTACATCGTCACTTGGAAGGGTACAAGTTCACACCAGGTTTGCTGGAGGACATCATGGCGTCTCTCGCACTAAAGGTAAGTGCACAGACAGATGCCCATGACCGTTGACCTGCCTTGTTACCAAGCACCGCTGTTTGTATCACCTACCTAAAACTTTCCACTCCATAGGTTAGCCTCATGTCACCAGAGGAGCGGCACGTCACTTTATTGCTCGGTGATATGCAGCTTGCACCAGGCTTAGTGTACAGCCCATCCTCGGGAACAGTGCTTGGAGCCCCAACTATCCCTCTTGGCGACGGAACACTGCCACCCCATTGTCATGGGCTGGTATTTAGGCTCCGTGGGATAACAACCCGCTGAAAGCAAAGAGTTGCTTACCATTTGACTGGAAATTCATCCCATGCTAAAACAGTTAAGGATGCATTCATTGTCATCATAAAAGCATGTGAGGCAACTTCCCTGAAAGTAGATGTTGCGGTGACAGACATAGGAGTGGAGAACCAAGCCGTCTGGAAAATGTTCTGTATAATTGTAGGCAAGCAAATCAAGCCTCATACCTCGTCTCCCCACCCAATTGATGCATCTAGGCAACTTTCTTTCATGTCTGACGTTCCTCATCTCCTTAAGAACCCGAGGAGCCATTTAACTAAGGGCCAGAAAATATACTTGCCCGAAGAAGTAGTGGAAAAAAAAACAATCTGCCAGGAAATGAAATATCCATCGAGCCTATCAAGAAGCTTGTCGAGATAGACGGCAATGCAGAGCTAAAGCTAGCTCCCCACCTGAAGCCTTCTTCAGTTGACCCCAGCCATTATGATAAAGTGAAGGTGGGGCCAGCATTCAGCCTTATCAACAGTGACACCGCTGCTGCAGTACGCTTGCATGTAGATAATAGAAGATTAGATAAACCAGCCTTGACAACTGCATGGTTTTTTGAGATGATGTTTCAATGGTTCAGACTTATGACTTCTAGAACAACAAAACTGGCTTTGAGCCATTTTGATGATGGTGAGTATGAAAAGGCCTTTCAGTTTCTTGAACAACAGTTGCACTTTTTGATATATATATATATATATATATATATATATATATATATATATATATATATATATATATATATATATATATATATATATATATATATATATATATATATATATATATATATATATATATATATATATATATATATATATATATATATATATATATATATATATATATATATATATTGGGGATGAAAAAAATGCCACGTGGAAACCAGTGCAGACTGGCGTTATCCTAGCGACATCAGTGTTGCAACTGCAGGCACTGTTTTTTGAAAAGTACAACTTCAAGTTTCTGGTCCTGAGCAGGTTCAGCCAATATACCCTAGAGAATCTTTTTCTACACTAAGGTGTAAGAACCCAGTGCATCGTGTACTTGAATTCTAGTTGTCGCTTCGAGCTGCTACGATGGCCCAGTTTCTGAGGCCAAGTAAGGATGGCAGCTACACTGAAGAAGACTGCTTTCTCTTGACTCGCATGGCCGATGACAACAAACTAAATCAAAGCAAAATGTAAGTTATTCGTCCGTTTGACGTCCTTGATATTCAAGACTTGGAACATGAATCCGTGGAGTACCTTGCTGGTTATTTTGTTGTACAAGTCAAGAAGGCAAACACCTGTCAAGCTTGTGTTGAAGCGATCACAAGCTCAGCCGAGGGCAACAAGCTCCCAATGCTCAAGTGCAACAACAAAAAGAAGCCGGCATTGACAGTCCCATCACCACCTGTTTTGCAGTTAGTAGAGGCTGCTGAGAATTTTGTGCGCCTAAATGAAGATGCATTGATTGCAAACAGAGTTTCTGCATCTGACCTTCAGAGTACCATTCAAAGTTCCCTGTACTTGAGTAATTGCTTCACTACATGCCGCTGCATATCGGACAAACTTCTTGCCACGTTTTTAAGAACTAGAATCTTAATTCTCGTGAAAACGAAAAACCATCTCCTTATGACAAAAATTCAAAGCTCACAGAAGTGTGGTAGCCGAAGCATAAAAATGCATGTTGCTGCAGGTAGCATGGGGTAGTACTGGTGAAAAGTTTGTGTAAAATGTGTGATGTTTCTTGCACTACTGTAAGTGTGGCTGTTCTTTGTTTTTGCATTGTAATAGTTATTTAAGCTACCCTTACTCTTCAGTGCCATCTTCATGTCATGTTCTTTTGTTCACTTGGAAGCCCATCCTAAAGGTATTTTGTGCATTGAATGTGTAATAAATACACTAGTAAGTACCGGCATTGCCGAGTACTTTGCAATGTGGGTGGCATGTGCCACAGCTTTTGTCTGCAAGCATAACCTTGCGTAGTTGTTGTACAACTTAGTGTCATTATGTTTTTGTGCTGCATGTATATATGGATGGATGTACGAAAAACTTCGTTCAGCTCCTGCAAGGCGGCATGTGTATATGTCAACCCGTTGTGGTAAATAAGTGGTAGTTGCTGTTACTGTAGTGCTCGTGCAGTGATAATTGTGTGGTAATATGAAACTTCATTTGGGTTTGTGTATCGTTCGGTTCATTTTAAACAAATGATGCTCTAGTTCCTACCTTATGATCTGTTCTATATTTCACATTGTTATGTACGCCTTGTGTATTTTTTGTATAGTGTTATTCTCATTGTATTGCTGATCCTGCCTAAAGAATGGCATTCGGACTGGCTGCATGTTCTAAAATAAATAGAAAAGTACCACATAGCCACTGCTACTGCCATCACTGTAATTCCTGAATTGTGTTATTCCCACTGTATGGCTGACCCTTGCCTAATAATGTATGGCATTCGAACTAACTATATGTTCCTAAATAGATAAATAAATAAATAAATAAATAAATGCCATTTAGCCAATGGCCATCACTGTATTTTGCTATATGTATCGCTCACCGCTGCCCAAAGTACGGCACTCTGACAGGCAGTATTTTCTTGAAAAATAAATAAGTAAATAAATAAATAAATAAATACCCCATATTCACACCTACTAGACATCAAATAATACAACTATATCCAAAATACATTACATACACTTGTCTACTCTGTTACTCTTAGGTTACCTTCACCCTCGCATACCAAATTCGGTAAGCAGCAATGCTATTTCACTGATGAAAAGCACCGAACTGTGAACTAACATAGGAAAAACATCAGAAGCGATATAAAATTGCCAGAAAAATAAACTGGAGCAATAACTAGGTGAACTCGCGGGCGTTTCACTTAAGGATCTTTAATTCTTGAGAAGCTTGTGCGCTTCAGGGAGGCACAAGGGCAAATAAAAAAAGCATAAACACACCATTAAAAATCTACGCGATGATGCAAGGTTACGTAGCGACGTTGCTCATATCAGGTATAAAACCGCATTCACACACGCACACACAAGAAGCCTCGTTGAATAAATTTAACTACACCATGGTGTTCCGCGCGGTTACGTCGCCTTTGCAACACGAACAAATTCGGCGATCGGCGATGACATGCCACTTTGGAATGTCGTGACACTTGCGTTGACTCGAAGCACAGAATAGCAAAACACACCCAAGTGGTCGGGCAATCGCCGCACGCACTGAGAATAAGACTGTTGGCGCACGCGTTTCCACAAAATTTTAGTTTTCACACACGTGCGCAGGATGTTTTCTTTCAGCGAGAATGCGCTTCAGCAACGCCATGTCAAAATTGTTTCGCTCCGGATGGCTCTCAGATGCATTCTTCGGCCGAAGTGAGCGCTATATGTACACAGCACACTTACGAGCAAGAAAGGTGGAGAGCAATCGGATTAAGCGCACGCAGTCGCCAAGGTAGGGCCAATACAGCGACCAAGCCTATGGGCAGCCGCGGGTAAACTCGGCTCTGGTTGTCGTCGGTCCCCGCTCGTTGTTTACCGTCAATGGCTTCGACTGTTTTGTGAAATGCAAGCGAATTAACTTGCCCTCGTTTTTTAATTATATTTAGCTAATTTATGTTGCAAAATGCAATGTAATACGAGCGCGAATAAACGAGATGTAAACATGCCGAACCTATGCGATCAAACATTTTTTCCTCTCTCTTTCAATGTTTATCTGAAATAAAGGCACAGCTTTAGCATTTTGGGCCCTTATTTCGGCATTTATCATAGCCAGGCATCAATAACTTTTATTTCCTGGCATATGCAGATTCTTTTCCACCAGCTGAATGCCGTGTTTTAAGCTGGGCGTCGTCTGCTACAGGAACTTTCTAGGTGGCGCACGCGGCAGATGTCGCTACCTTAAAAATTATGGAGGGACCTAAAGCTCTACGCCACGCTCACGCTGAATGGTGTCAAGGCACAGCCGTCGATGCACGACATTGTGTTCAATGCCCTCCCGATAGAGCTGCGTCGTAATCTTGCCGGAGCGAGCTCCAGCCCGCAGTCGTATGACGATGTTTGCGCTGTGTCACTGGCGAAAAAAAAACTCACTACCAGGGCCACTGCTTCTTAAGTCAAGTTCTTTTTTTTTCGCTTAGTAATGCAGGAAGAGAGTACTGTAAAAAAAAGCTGCGTTTTAAAACAGCTTCAGAAGCTCACGGCCTCACGCAAAGAGGAACTGAAAATTATTATAAATAAAAATTTAGAGTGGTGGAGTGGTAACAGCACCGCGGTAAGGATAGCGATGCACCGCAACAGGACTAGACAATGAAGCTGTGATGGTAATGCATATACGAACCGCAGATTGAAAACAACGTTATTACACTGTGTATTAATAAAACATGATAACGCGGCTGTCATTTAGAAACAAAATGTAAGGCACATAATGTCTTAATGCATAAATATGACATTATAAAGAGCACATCATTCCACACTTTATAAATTATAACCCTGGACGTGCCTACAAGCTAATCAAAAGCAAATATATATATCTAAGAGGTTTGTTAAGGATCATCTATTTCTGCACCTGACCATGGTGACCAGGTAGCAAACACCCCCACATCGAATGACCTCCTCACGGAGAAGAGCGTTCCCTCGGTGTCCTCGTACGAAGATCCGTCACACGTACTTGTCACCCGCCCGTCTTTCATGACCTCGACGGCTCACGACACACCAAAGCCGCTAGACTCAATGCCGGCTACCTCGCCGTACGCCATGAAGTTCACCAAGGCCGCGAACAGTGCGCCGCCATAGTTCGAATACCAACCGCAGAGTTGTCGCGTTTACACTGTGCCACGAACCTCACTTTTCATCGACTTTAACATTGTGCGCATGTTGTCACCAGCAAGCTGCATTGTCTTCAACGTCTACCGCAGCAGACGATTGAGCTAATAACCGACTGCACCTGAACGTTCACTGTGCAGCAACCACGACGAAAGATCCACAGGACCACTTGCGTGGTTTCCCACAAGTTGAGCCGACCGAATGTGGGCGACTGGGCCCACAGCCGGAGAATCTACCTCCCGTCCCGAACACATTCTCTCCTGTATTTGGTGCACTCGGTGATCCTGCGACTATAAATAACACCACTTTCCGTCCGCCGGCTTCGTTCATTGCCACGATCTACGGCCCAGACACTGTTACTACTTGCACCACCGCCGACACTGTTGCGTAGTGCGCCGAGGTCATGGTCCACCAAGGTTGTTCGGTAGCACTTTTCTCAGCTCGCGGCTGCTTCTGCGCAGAGCTGATAGACGAGCGGACAATACGATGGTGAGTTATGACAAGATTTATGTACAGCATAGAATAGAGTCGTTACATATTTGGCACTGGGCCGACAGCTTGGGGACCCGAAGAGCCGAGGTGTCTTCGGACGCTCTGACGCTGTCGCCTTCTCTCCGACGCATAAGTCGGCTGCTCTGCATCGCGTCACTTGGTTCTTCATAGGCCCCGGGTTGTTCCTACGTCAGAAACGTTCAATAAACACCACCGATAGCCATAGCGTCAAAATTCTCCAATTGGGACGCACTGTTGGGTTGCGTCATGAGCAAGTGGTACAACCACGCGTTGTGTAAGACTCGCCAGACTGGAGGGCGTGGACTGCATCATCGGGCTGCCATCGGGCCCGCGGGTTGAGGGAGCTCAAGGAGGTCACACTAAAAACTTTTGGAGTGGTGGAGCGGCGCCGTGGCTGAAGCTGACGCACCGCCATATTGCTCAGGGCAGAAAGCGAATGGACGCATTGTAGCAAACGCGGCTTTCGCGTTGTTTTTGTGCTAGCATTGTGGCGTGCGGGTGCCTCTAATTGAACAAAACAGTTCTAAACACGCCTGTAATCACTTTTTAAAACGACGATTGTGGGCTCTTGCGTAGCATTTGGCTGCGCGAATCGTGTGAAGTGGACACCGGGCACAAATTCGATGCTTCGCTCTCTCGCTTTTCCTCCCATACTTTCGGGTCTACGAATGCATTCGCGAGTACATCAATTTCTTTTTTTTTGCATCCGGGTGCACAAAAACACTTTGAATAATTTTTCTACGTTTCAGGATTCCAAAGACGTCATTTCGCGGCACGTGGGAGCGCGCTCTGATGCAAGAAGGATTAGTGCCAAGAAAGGTTGACGACTATGTTTAGTGCACATGTTGAAACAGGCTGCTTCGATGGTAGAGGGTAAATAACGAAATGACGGGCTTGTAACATTACTACCGTGTTTGCATCATTTTCAGCGCACTTACAAAAGCCAGTACGCGAGTGCACTTAATACAAGCGAGTGCTTCATTTCTGAAAAGTAGTTAACGTAGCACCGGCTCTGCATTTCTGGGATTTTGAGTTTCTCACATTTGCAAGAATACTACGCTCCTAGCGCCAAGAGAGAGAAATAAATAAAAGGAAAAGACAGGGATGTTAATTTAGAAGAACTGGTTTGCTACCCTGTTCAGGGGTGGGAAAACAAAGGTTGGAAAGAGGATAGAGATAGAGATACGATAAATTAGAAAAAATACACAAGTAGGGCGTTGATTGATTGATATGTGGGGTTTAACGTCCCAAAACCACCATATGATTATGAGAGACGCCGTAGTGGAGGGCTCCGGAAATTTCGAGCACCTGGGGTTCTTTAACGGGCAGCCAAATCAGAAGACACAGACCTACAACAATCCCGCCTCCATCGGAAATGCAGCCGCCGCAGCCGGGATTCTATCCCGTGACCTGCGGGTCAGCAGCCGAGTACCTTAGCCACTAGACCACCACGGCGATGAATGCAGGGCGTTCCGACTACAGTCGTTTGGAGAGGCTGGTTGAACGCAAGAAGCGCAGGTACGCCTTCACAGCCTTCTTCTGCGGCATAAAGTATTGTCGGTAGCACAAGATTCTTTCTTCCGAAAGAGTCTGGTTGCCCATGCAGTTCGTCTAGTGTGTTGCAGAGTGACTGTTTCTACGAGCAGCACTGTGGGCTTCGCGCAGAATAAGCCAAGTTCTTTCGTCAGTGCCGCTATGGTCACATGCCGCAGTGTCGGCCATTTCTATGCGGAACGCGCGCGCATTCGTAAATGAGACACCCAACCATAACATGCACAGCATAGTTGCGTCTCGTCGGCGAAGTTCTGGAGCAATTAGAAGACTGAGAGCTGGGTCTAAGTTACGTAATCGTGCGTGAGTTAAATGTGACTCGTTCCACTGTGACGTGTTGCGCTTGCGAACAAGCATGCGGAGTTTCCGTGCAGCGTCAGTTCAGGAGAGCGGTATTGATATCTGAGGGCTTTCAGTATGAGCAGAACAGGCAACTCAATCGACCCGTTCATTCCCAATTATTCCACAATGGCTTGGAAGCCATTGAAAGGCTATTCCATGTCCTTTCTCAATTAAATGGTAAGTCCCTTCTGCAATCTCTAGCCCCAGTTGTTCGTATGGGCAGCGGCATAAAGGTGATTGAAGTGATTGCAGTGCCACCTTAGAGTCGCTGAAAATTGTGCATTTTTGTGGCTGTTTATCACTAATGAATTGCAATGTGGCACGTAGAGCTATTAGCTTCGCTCCCGTCGATGTCTTAAGGTGGGAGGTCTTGAATTTGTGATGTTGCGTTATGTCTGTCTTTATGTAAAAGAAAAAAATGGGCTCCTATGAAAAATCATTTTCGCCTAAAGCATCTGTCATTGATGCAGCTGTCGAAATCCCGCCACCCACAACTTCACCAACAAATAAGTGGTACAGGCAAAAAAGAAAAGCCAAAATGTAAACTGAATTATACGTGAACAAGGTACAAATAACAGCTGACAAATAACGGTAAGACACTCAGTATGCGGCCTTTTGAAATATATTGAGGCTCTCGGAATTTCATTGACAAGATAATAAAGCAGAACATATTGTCAAATGAAGGATTGTAAGTTTTCCAAGCATCGTTTTCTCCTGATATCCAGGAGCTTCTCAAAGAGTACGTGAAAAGGCGCATACCCCCCCCCCCCCCCCGCACACAGACATAAAAAGAGTTTGCACACACGCTACACTGTTATTCGCCAAGTGCTTATGCTTGTGGGCGAGTGAAACTTTTCTTTTCGCTGTATGTCCTCACTAGTTTCTTCTGCTTTGAGGTAACTTTGTAGACATATAATGCGGATCAATATCTCTGAGTAATTTCTTTTTTTTTTTTGCAGCTAGAGCTATGAGAACAGCACACGGGTCACGCGCTGCGCCGTAGTTGTCCACCGCAGCCCATAACCAGTTTCGAACGAAAAAAAAAACTCGGTAAACAACAAAAAAACAACGATGATCTAATGGAATTCCAACCCGGGTCCGCTGCGTGCTTGCCCAGTATTCTACCAGTTGAGCCTCGCTAGAGCTATGAACTCAGTAAATAGAAAAGAAAACACGAATGGCACAATTAAACTTGACCGCAGGTTTGCTGCGTGCCAGCCCAGTATTCTACCACTGAGCCACACCAGTGCTGAGTTTGAACTGGTTTCTAACTGACCTTAGGCAGGCTTGATGTCGAGAAAAGAATCGCGTTAGTGTGAGTGATAAAGCGGTTTAGAACATCAAAGGAACAGGCGTCACACAATGCGAAATGTGTAACGACTGGTTCGTCCAATGCTCCAACCCATGAAAGAACTTCTCGATCACCTGTTAACTGTGGCGCATACCCACTTCACGCATATTTTTTTTTCACTTGGCCACTGCATAAAAAATTACACAAACGTTTCAACAAATTAGGTGTGTAGTGGGTGCACGTACGCTTCTCCAAAGAAAGACGAAGGATAGCACAGTGAATGCTGGCCTACTACACAAAATTCATCATTATTTACAGCGCTATGGGTACCCAGCAGTGTGCTTGTAGCATCCCAAAGAGTATTTAGAAAAAAGCTCTGAGAGGCCGCTCTTCAAGCTTTCACTGTGACTGCGTTGCTCGTTCCGCGCAGGCCTGGCGTTTTTTTTTTTTTTTTGACACGCTTAAAACGCCAAGCGTCAAAGAAAAAGTAAAGCAGATGTGCATTGAAGTGCCTCCCACGTTCTCTCACAGTCTAGGAATGATAAACAGCTGCTTTAGTAGCTGTAACGAAGCGTACGGCCGCAAGCGCCTAGAGCGTTACGGCGCTACAAGGCAGATGCCGCCTTCTTTTACCCTGAGCAATATGGCCGCCGTAGCTTCACTTCGATGCATGGGTGGGTATGCGGGACCACCACTCCAGAATTTTGAGATAACCTCCTTCAGGGAGCTTACCGCACGCTGCGTAAAACACACCGGCGCCGCCGGTCTAGATGACGTCATTGAGGTGATGGTATTAGGCGGGCTCCCTGGCTGGCCTTGACACTAGTTGCCTATGCATAAGCGATGACGTTCGGTCTGGACTCCCAGGTATAACAACGCTCGGCTCGTCAACAGTCTACATGGCGGAAGTGCAGCAGCCGCACTTGTAGTTCTATTCATAGTGCTAAAAAAAAGACCAAGAGGCAGACCCTGGTAAAGAACACATACGCAGGACGGGCACTAGAAATCAACAGATTTTTTTTTGAAAGATAACATGAAAAAACCTGACGACAGTCGTACACGAGCACATGCGCCCCGTCACACTACGAGATGCTTTCTTCTTCTGCAACTTCACGTGCTGCCATCTGACATGTGACAGATTTGCTTCCAAATACTCTTTGCGGAATAAAGTGACCAACGCAACACTGACACATTTTCTCACTAAGAGCAAATGCTTCCATAAATTCCCGCGTTGCCCGAACCTTGCCTTTGCTAAGCACACTGTAGCGAGCCACTTGGATGCTGAACCACAGGTCGTGGGATCGAATTCCGGCCGCGGTGGTCGCATTGTAGATGGAGGCAAAAATGATTGAGGCCCATGTGCTTAGAATAAGGTGCACGCTCAAAGAACCCCAGAAAGTCGAAATTTCCAGAGCCCTCCACTACATCGTCCATCATAATCTGTCATAAGTGGTAGTTGTGGATGTGAAACACACTGAGATATTATTACGATTATTAAACCACACTGTAGTTGTAAATAATTGGGTTGTTTGCGCTACGAATATGAACACAGTGACTCAAACCAACTAGCCCGCATCACCACCTCGTCAGCAGCCGTAACCAGTAAGGGCCGTTTCGTACGCTACTCGCACAGCCGCAACGCACGTGCCGAGACCCCTGCCGCACCCTAGCGGAGGATGAAAGAGCGTCCCCGATTCACTCATTTGCCCCACTTGGGTGCGGCAGCTGTCCCGGCCCGTGCGTTGTGGCTGTGCGAGTAGCGCCTGGAATGATTATAACGTGCCACCTCCTCCGCCATGACTAGCACCGTCGATGCGTCACCTGTGTCACCCACCCCGGAGACGTTGTCATCATGCACCAACAAGACCGATGTAGTCCCATAGCTACCGGCCTGGTCGCACGCGGGCCGCCACTGATTTTCGAATGAAGTTCGCCAATCGAAGTGCGAAATGTTGCCAGAAGTAGCCATGTTTCTTCAAATTTTGCCAAAAAGGTCGGAACTATATATTGATAGCTAATGTATTTAGTCGTAAACATTCCTAATTATGCAATGCCCCGTAGAGTATGGCACCATACATAAATGCTAACTTGTATGGGATCTGTAGGATCTATTTTTATTGATTTGACGGAGGCTTTCGATGCAATAAATCTTCGCATACTAGTTGACAAACTGAAATCTTTCGGCATGCCTGGCCCTCCTTTAAGCTTCATTAAAAGCTATCTCACTAATCGGTCTCAAATGGTACACTTAAATGGTCATCTTTCATCACTCAAGTTCATTAACGTAGGTGTGCCACAGGGATCAATTTTAGGCCCACTATTAATTTTGATGTTTATTAATGACCTGCCTACCATTATTATTACAACCAAGTGCATACTCTACGCTGATGATAGCGCCATCTTTACATCATCTAAATCACATCATCTGAATCAGCAGGAATAGGATCTACGCTTTCGTTGCATAAAGATGCAATAAAACTGTTCGCATTTTGTTCGAACAGGGCAAGTCGCGATCCGCAATGTAGCATGCAAGTTCATTTGAATAGTTCAACACCCATAAGGCCGATCGCAAATCACTGATGGACAGAACACAAAGTGGAACGAGCACATTTTTCTTGGCGAAATTGAGAGGAATGGGCTCCAAAAGAACATCAAACGTGCCTGTATCCGAGGCAGAGGCGTCAACGCGAACGTTCTTCATCAAGTTGGGCGGCAAGACGACATCCTCAATGACGGTGATAGATCTTTGACAGCGCTTGGGATCGTCAGTAAATGCCGATAGCATAATCTCGCCAGCACCGCGATTTACAGTAGCACCTAACGCGCGTAGAAAATCGATCCCCAAGATGATGTCATGGGTGGAGCTGGTCAGGACAGCGAATTCAGCCTCGAACATTTTGTCGCCCAAAGTAACACTAACAACACACACACCGATCGGGCACAGTGTCTCCCCGCTCACTTCACAAAATGATGCACAACTGTCCCAGCGAAACATCACTTTATGTCCTAGCCGCAATTTGATGTTGAGACTCATCACTGAAACAGCTGCTCCAGTACCTATAAAAGCCATCGTAGGAAGTCCATCAATAAACACGGGGACCTTATTTTGCGTCATAAAAACAGGTGGAGGGATAGGTGGATCTAGTGAAAAAAGTTCGGCGACCTCACCTCTATTGGCCGCGCCACCTAGTTTCTCGTAGGCAGGGAGGTGACTCTTCGACCAGGAGATGGTGAACGGAACCGGCGTGTTGCGGGGGGCGTCAACCTTCATACGGTGGAAGGCGAGTCGTCGCGGATATTCCGGTGGAAATTTCGTCCCACCTGTGTGCCACTGTGGGTGGTTTGCTGGAAGCCGTCCCCAACGTATGCGTCTCGGATCTAGCGTATACCACCACGCCAGTGGTTTTGTCGAGAAGAAGCTGATGGTCCCTCGTAGTAGCGCTGCTGGGGGCGACGCCTCTGACTATAGAATCGATCCACATGTTCACGGAAACCGCAGTTATAGCACACAGGGGCCTCACGCAAGTCGCCAAACCTTTCACGAGGCCCCATGTACCCATGATCATCCCACGAAGACACCATTGTAGGTGGTTGGCGGGAGGCGTTCTGGAAACCACGGCGATGATGTAGGTTGTCAGTTGGAGGCTCTGGTGCTCTTGATTGGGGCCCATCATATAGCGTGGCATCAACGGCAGCACACATTGCGTCGTATGGCGGGGAGGCATTGCTAGCGTGTGCCCTCGGCGGGTTGACAGCATCACGTCGTGCAAGTTCTTCACGTACAATTTGCCTGATCATTGAGGCAAGATCACAGAACGATGTTGGAGGGACGTCGACACTTGCAATGGTGGTGACGTTGGCAAGTCTACCGAATTTGGGAGTGATGCACCTAGCCTACAGTGTCTCAAACGTGCAGCAGTGTTCGATGACGTCCGCTACAGATGCCAAAGGTGTACTTGCCGATGAGGAAATTGTAGACATCCTCAGCAACCCCTTTAAGGAGATGCTCAACTTGGTCATCTTTTTCAAGCGTGGGTCTACAGACTTGCACAATTTCAGAACCTCTTCAATGTAAGTTGTGCATGTTTCACCATGGACTTGAGCACGCTGCATAAAAGTTTGCTCAGCGCGCTTCTTCTTCATCAATGGGTCCCCGAACCAGCTCACTATTTTTTTTCAAACGCTTCCCTGGTCGTTATTGTTTCTTCGGGGTTTTCAAACTACACCAACGCCAACCCTTGAAGAAACAATTCGACGTTGGACAACCGGGAGGCCGCATCCCAACTATTGTATTTACTCACACGGTTGAAGTGTTTCAGCCATTCGTCGACAGCTCCTCCGACCCTCCCAGAGAAGCTTCATGGTACCATGTGTCGGGGCCACGTAGCGCCAGACGAAGAGTGCGTGGTGTCGCCGTCAGCAATCAGATCCATAGACAGTGGTGGTAGACCGGCCAGTCGGCTGTTTCGGGTTTAGTTCTTGAGGTAGCGCTTCCGTGATCGTTCGCCTGGGATCACTCCGCTGTACCCAGCACCTCCACCAATCTTGTTACGGTGAGATGCCTTTATTCACAAGAGATGATGAATGCGAGAGTCCAGAGATCTGGCAGATCACCACTCGTGCCAACCTCGTTTTCTTCTTCTACCACGCGTCTCCTCAGTATCATAGCACTATGCTCCAAACTAACCTCAATACAGATTTGCATTACATAACTCCATGGTGCCAGAGAAATCAGCTGCAGCAATGCAACCAAAACCGTCATTATAGTGTTTCATTCTCCGCGAATTTCACTTGATATACCACCATCTCTTCACATCGGCAATAACGCCATAAAGATTTCTTTTGAAGCACGGTTTCTTGGTGCCATCTTAGATACTGAACTAAAATTTCATAAACATGCCGCTTCACTCATTAAAAAGATTGCATTTGGAAATAATGTTATCTTCTAGACACGTACGTATTTTCCACCTCATGCCATACGTTTCTTTTATTTCGCATACATTCACAGTCGTACTTCGTATTGTGTATCATCTTGGACCAACACTTACGTCACGCACATTGAACGGCTGCAGTGACTGCAGACTCAAGCGGTTAGACTAATGGCTTTTAGACCATTTTATTTTTCCTGTAACTCATTGGTTCCAACACTGATCATACTATTATTAAGACAAATGTTTCACCACGGATTATCCATAGTAGCCTATAAAGGCTTATCACGCATGATATTATCATTGCCTGCACTGATCATCACCATTCAACTAACAGTATTATTACCAGGTTTTCCCACAGCAATAATCTTCTTTTACCAGCCGTAAGAACGAACTACGGCAAGTTCACAACCGTGTTTTTAAGCATGGCACTTTGTAATTCATTGCCCTTCGAATTAAAATCATCCCACAACTTTCATACTTTCACCTCGCGTAGCAAAAAACATTTTCGTCAGAAAAAACGAGTCAACTGATTTGTGTATTTAACCGTTAGAAGCTTTCAACAGTTCAGTGTTAGTCCTATGTTAGCATTCGCCTTTCCATAACTTACGCAACTGACGAAACAGTAGTTGCATTCGTCATGTACAGTTCTTCAATTTTGCTTTCTTTTTAAGTTTTATCCCCTGCTAATAATAATTTGTACGTCTAAATTTATTAGTAGTATTACCATCATGTTTTGTAATAATTGTATTGTTACTGTTGATTAGGTTCATTAGTCTTTGCTCACCATATCGCACCTTTCGCTGTACTTTTTTTGTAATTACCCCACTCATGTCACCATGACGGGGGGACCCCACTCAGGTCCCCCCGTCAGTTTCTATAAAACTTTGGAACATCCTCTTGTACTCTTCTTACCATGTAACCGAATGTGAAATATGTAATATACTTGTCTTGACTATAGAATGGTATACCCAGTCCAGGCCTAACTCAAATTGGCCAAACATTTGCCATGTCACCATTCATAATTTTACTGAGCTCACAACGGGCCTCTAAAGTTCACCAATTAGGTGAAAAGTAGCCACCAGTGGCAACCCTGGGCAATACAACAGCAGCTACTATGTGTTTTTTTCTTGTTTTGCTACCAGGTGAGCATCCTGGGGCCACTGCTGATATTCATATTGCTGCGCTCACTCGCTACGGCCACCAGCCTTCCTTTGTAGCAACCTTCGACCGCTGCCCTACTACCAGAGCCGCCCACCTTGTGATTTCCGATGGCTTTCACGCTGACGACTTGGACTGCTCACGGACCCTTTCATTTCGTGACAGGAATACACTTGTATGTACTTTTCATCCGGGGTTCATTTTTGCAGGAAAGAGTGATCTCTAGCATTATCATTATCGACATAATTCATGATCTTAATTTAGCAACCACCATGCCGCACTTGTCACGGAGCTCATGCCTAGCTCGACGGGTGAGCTCACACTCCGGGGTGCGATGCAGGATGGACCGAACTTCTTGGGTAGTCGAGGTTTAAAGTATATATCGAATGGTAGCGAAGGCCTCATATAAGCCCATACGTTCAGAAAATGGCGGCTGATCAGCTGCTCATGGAGCTCAGCGCCATCTCTGTGAGGAGAAAACACTTCCGGTGGAACAAAAAATAAAGTGGATGTGACGCAGTAGCTGGTAAACAAGTGACGTCATTTTGTGTGTACTAGTATCAAATTCGATCACAAAGTACTTTTCATAGGCCCCTATCGCTAACGACTCGCGCAAAGGCGATCGCTGGCGAGTCATCAATGAGTGTGCTTCAAGTCACCGCCAGCTAATCTATTGCGGACTCATTACTTAATAGTGATGTTTAACGGTACTACCGTTCATTTTGCCTCAAGTTAACAAAAACCTATTCTTCGAACTTTTTTCGCCATTTTTGACATCTTCCACCAAAAAATAAGGCAATCAACAGCGTTGCAGCGTGTACAAATAATATCTGCAGGATGGCTTATTTCACCCACACAGGTTCTTTAGCATGCACGATACTTGTGATTTTCTGTTTTAGCAGGGAAAAATGACGCTTCGATGGAGGCGGAAATGTTGTAGGCCCGTGTGCTCAGATTTGGGTGCACGTTAAAAACCCCAGGTGGTCAAAATTTCCGGAGCCCTCCACTACGGTGTCTCTCATAATCTTTAAAAAGGATAACAGCGCACTGAATACGAATACACAAAGAAAGGACACAGCCCCGCCGCGGTGGTCTAGTGGCTGAGGTACTCGGCTGCTGACCCGCAGGTCGCGGGTTCAAAACCCGGCTGCGGCGGCTGCAATTCCGATGGAGGCGGAAATGTTATAGGCCCGTGTGCTCAGATTCGGGTGCACGTTAAAGACTCCCAGGTGGTCGAAATTTCCGGAGCCCTAGTCTACGGCGTCTCTCATAATCATATGGTGGTTTTGGAACGTTAAACCCCACATATCAATCAATCAATCAAGAAAGGACACACACACTTAGCGCTACTTTCAACACTTTACTTTTTTGATCACAACTCTACTTATAGGGCACAAGGATAAGCACAACTCCTGCGCAGAAGTAACCGCAACATTACTACGCATCATAATGGACACCAAGGAAATCAAATTCCTTCTTCGTCAGCGTGATAGAAGGCATACTAACACACCTTTCACCCAACTTTTCAATCTCTCCCGCCCCTATTATCTCGCGTGTAAGCTGACTCCTATTTCTTGACAAAACCGCGCACGTGTTGAACAGGGGCATATAACCACACTTTTTACAATGTATTGCTAAGAACCCACCTGCCCCGTTTTTTACATTGTAATGATGCTCACGCAGCCGGTCATTCAAGCAACGACCGGTTTGTCGACGTAGCAGCGACCACAAGATAGCCGCAGGCAATACACGACACACACAGCGCACTCAACAAACTCAATTTTGTGATTAGTTTTGCACCCCGATTTTCGTTTGCATTTCTCGTCGTAATCTTGCAAAACCTTTCCAACTTGTTTGGTGCTGAAAAGAGCACGTGCACTTTGGCCCGCTGGGCAATCTTTTTGAGATTATGTGAAACTGCGTGTACGTAAGGTAACACCCTTGTGCGATTCCCTTGCTCAAATAATGTCGCCGCATTTCGGTTTTGGTTTTGCTGTCCCTCAAGATACATTCAACTACGGAGACAAGCAAAGCCTGGGGAAACCCGGCAACCAGCAACCTCTTCCTTTGCTGATCGAAACTTCGTGATCCAAGTGCTACTGTTGCATTAATTTCTGTCATGGAGTGCAAATGCCGGTCGCTTACGTTCTGTGTTCGCAATAAGGTGATCCCACTTGAGCTGAGTACTCTGTTCGGCGGATTCTTGCCTTGGACTGGACATGCTTCGAGAATTTTCAAGATACTCAAGTATGAATGGCCAAGGCAAGTGCTGTTGTACCGCGATTATCTGCAGCTACAAATTCAACGCGAACGGAAGGCTGGAACTTTCAGAAAAGTTATTCAGGAATACCTCCAGCTGATCAACAGGACTACTGAATTCTTATGGCAGCGGGAGCTGGCGTATCTCCGGACGCGTCTTCCTGCGAAGAATCCTGCACCCACAAATCCTGTTCACATGTCTGAGGGTGTGTATCTACCAGAACCGGTCAAGAAGGCCCTTTCTTTAGGGCCGAAGTTTACGGTCGAAACTAAACAGTCACGCCATGAATTGTTGTCCTTGGTTAGACAGATCTCAAAGGATGTGCCTGAAGAGGAAGCAGGCCGCATCGTCTCAGCAGGTGTGGACGTCGTCTCTCAATGTAAGATGCCTGATTCAAAACTCTCTAATAAGCGTGTTGGCTCCTATTTGGTCGATAATTCATTGTGTGTGTTGCCTGCGGACAAAGAGGGCGGATTCGCAGTATTCTCCTCTGTTCAGTAGCACGAAAAGGCTGGCGAAGCCATCTATGCGATCTTTTACAGTCGCAATAATGTGTCTTCCAAAAATAAGGAGTGAGGCTAAGAAGCTGTGTAAGCGGTTGAAGCTAGACAAATTGGTCAGAATTATTGAGAAGGAAACACGCGATTGTTTAGCAGCGTTTTTTATGGCAAAGACACATCAAGTAGATGTGCCATTCAGAGTCATAATCTCTGAACGCGACACTTGGCAAAAACAAGTAGCGTTGTTTTTGCAGGCAAAGCTTGGTATTTTACCTATCTGTGACCCTTTCCTTGTCAGGAATTCGGAAGAGGTTATTAAATTTATGCACATCAACCATGACGTACGCCTGCAGGCCTTTTCTATTGACGTAAAAGATTTGTTTTACTCCATTCCTCATGAAGATTTGTTACGTTCTGTTGAAGAAGTCATTGATTAATATGGTGTAATTAGATTTCAAAACGAGGTTGGTCTTTCATGTGGGCATTTCTTAGAACGTCTGACGTGCTACCTTAAGTCTACCTTTATTTTATGGGAGGATTGTCCACAGCTGCAGAAAATAGGCATGGGTACTTGCCTGGCTCCCCGACTGAGTGACTTGTTTTTAGCTGAGCTTTGTGTGAAGATGTCGGAAAGGTTGAACGGTACCAACGTAGTTACAACTAATAAGAAAAATCCACTCAAATTTGCTTATACAATAGACAATTTAGAAATTGCCAAAAGCGATCAAGTTAAATATTTGGGAGTTACATTAACACCCAACCTTAATTGGGATCCACAGATAACTGCTATTTGTTCGAAAGCGCAAGGTAAATTGGGCTTCCTAAAGAGAAAACTCCGTAACACTCCCTTTGCAGTAAAGCTAACCGCCTATACGACCCTGATTAGACCAGCACTAGAATACGCCGATATAATTTGGAGTCCACATCATAAATTTCTCATTAGAAAAATTGAGCGAGTGCAAAACTTAGCAGTTCGATTTGTGTTTTTCGATTACTCCAGGTATACCAGTGTTACTAATCTGCGTAAAAGAGCCGAACTTCATTGCCTTTCCGAACGGAGAATACATTCTAAACTTAAATTCCTGTATCTTCTTTATCATGGGAAATATACAATATCCAGATCAGACTATCTTCTTGAACCTTTCAGGCATTCCACGAGAACTAACCACAATAAGACAATACGACTGCCCACAAGTCACAACAACATTCACAAAAACTCTGTTTTTCCGTCATCAATTGCATATTGGAATCAACTTCCATTAATAGCTGTGAACTGTGACACCATAGAATCCTTTATTGAAAAGATTAAAACTATAAGTTTTGAACAATAGACGCAAATGTACGAATAGGGATTTATTGTGAGCAGTTTTTTTCCCTTTGACTGGCTTGTCCTTTTAGCATGATTCTGAACGTTGCATTATGACACTGTTGTTTTGGCTACTTGGAATTCAATAGTTTTTTCTTTCTTCTTCTTGGATTGTGTCGGTGCCTTTCTGTACGTGACATCATTGTTTGTATATCCTATGTACCACTCCTGCTTGGACCGAGAAGGTCTGCAGTATACTTAAATAAATAAAATAAAAATAAAAAAACAA
Organism: Rhipicephalus microplus; assembly: GCF_043290135.1. Taxonomy (NCBI): domain Eukaryota; kingdom Metazoa; phylum Arthropoda; class Arachnida; order Ixodida; family Ixodidae; genus Rhipicephalus; species Rhipicephalus microplus. The sequence continues at coordinate 41,473,794 of NC_134701.1, forward strand.
CTTTTAGATGTGTAGATGATTTCTTGTTTTTTGTGAATTGTCCTGCCGAACAGCTAGTTGCTGAGTTCAATGGCCTTTTACCAGTAATCAAGGATTGTCTTGAGCCCTTAGAGGTGACGCATGATCTTCCGCAGAATGGCACCATGAGGGCTCTGGACCTTCGCCTGTCGTTCAACTGCGATCATATCTGTTGGCATTATGAACCTCGTGCAAGTAAACCCTTTCTTCCCTACCACTCAGCACATTCCAAATTAGTTAAGAGAGCGACTACGAAACTTTGCTTCAAGAATGCCCTAACGAAGTCGTGTCCTCACATGGTCCAATTTAGTTTCGATCAGCAAAGGAAGAGGTTGCTGGTTGCCGGGTTTCCCCAGGCTTTGCTTGTCTCCGTAGTTGAATGTATCTTGAGGGACAGCAAAAACAAAAACCGAAATGCGACGAGAATATTTGAGCAAGGGAATCGCACAAGGGTGTTACGTTACGTACACGCGGTTTCACATAATCTCAAAAAGATTGCCCAGCGGGCCAAAGTTCGCTTGCTCTTTTCAGCGCCCAACAAGTTGGAAAGGTTGTGCAAGATTACGACGAGAAATGCAAACGAAAATCAGGGGTGCAAAACTAATCACAAAATTAAGTTTGTTGAGTGCGCTGTGTGTGTCGTGTATTGCCTGCTGCTATCTTGTGGTCGCTTCTACGTCGACAAACCGGTCGTTGCTTGAATGACCGGTTGCGTGAGCATCATTACAATGTGAAAAACGGGGCAGGTGGGTTCTTAGCAATACATTGTAAAAAGTGTGGTTGTATGCCCCTGTTCAACACGTGCGTGGTTTTGTCAAGAAATAGGAGTCAGCTTACACGCGAGATAATAGAGGCAGGTGAGATTGAAAAGTTGGGTGACAGGTGTGTTAGTATTCCTCCTATCGCGCTGACGAAGAAGGAATTTGAGTTCTTTGGTGTCCATTATGACGCGTAGTAATGTTGCGGTTACTTCTGCGCAGGAGTTTTGCTTATCGTTGTGCCCTATAAGTAGAGTTGTGATCAAAAAATAAACTGTTGAAAGTAGCGCTAAGTGTGTGTGTGTGTGTGTGTGTCCTTTCTTTGTATATTCGTATTCAGTGCGCTCTTATCCTTCTTAAAGAATATGAGAGACACCGTAGTGGAGGGCTCCGGAAATTTTGACCACCTGGGGTTCTTTAACGTGCACCCAAATCTAGAAGACACGTGTCAGCAGGCATACGTTTGTTGCTATTGCATCCTTGCACAGCACATCGTTCGTTTCTGCAGCTACCGACAAAAGCACTCAGCGTTAAATTAAATGCGCATCATTTCGCTGCCCGTCGGACACTGCACTGAAGACGTTCACCAACGATAAAACACAGCTAACAATTTTGCGCACAACAGAGTACGCAAGCAGGCGCAAAACACTAAAAACGCCAGGCCTGCGCGCTCGGCGCAGCACAGTCACGGAAAGCTTTCAGAGCCTTTTAGAAACGCTCATTAGGTAACACTTGCAAGCATTATATATATATATATATATATATATATATATATATATATATATATATATATATATATATATATATATATATATATATATATATATATATATATATATGTGCGTGTGTGTGAAAAGAAGCTGGTACACGTACGAGAAAACAAGCATTTCCTTTATAGATTTACGTTTCGGTCGTGGCACGGCCTTCGTCAGAGAATGTGGAAAGTGAGCAAGGCATATGCCGGTTTTCAGGGCCACTAATATCTATAAAAAAACGTCTGGAGGTTAAAATCAAACATCGGTGACAATTCATTTTGATCTATCACCTCGTGTAAAAGATAAGTGCTACAACTAAAGGCACATATGAATAGGAAGCCATCGCATCGTGAAGGAGACATGAGATATTAGGGCTATATGCGTGGCAAAAGAGATATCAATCGCATCTACTTCGGCAGAGCACATATAAAAGTACTGAAAGATCACCAAAAAAATTTTGACATGTCACCATGCTTGCTATACAAAATATAGAACGTGCGACTCTAATGCAATATGCGGTGATAAAAAAAAAAGAAGTGTGTGTGACGGGAGGCGGAAGATAGAGTATGAATATGATAAACTTTGTCACCCACAAAGAAAGGTGACACGTCCAATGCTTTCAATTATGCCAGCGTGAAGACTGTTGAATTTATTGATGAGGTAGGATTCGCGAATTTCTCGGTCATGATGAGTTTTAAATCCAGACTGTAGTATGGTAGCATTGATGTTTGCAAAGGGGTGACCTGGCGTCTGGACATGTTTTGAAAGTGGAAGATGAGGTAGGTTAGAAGCGTGGGCTCTATGGTTGTTAAAGCGCAATCTGAATGACGTTTCGGTGTGACCGATGTATTGCTGGTGGCATGTGGAGCACTCAAGCATGTACACAACATTGGCGCTGTCGCAAGGGAAGTCTCCGTTGATCCTCATGGTAAAGGTTGAAGCGCTGCTAGTTACGGAGTGCGAAGTTGCCATGTGTGGGCATACCTTACAACGGGGTTTATTGCAAGGGTGACAGCCAACATAGTTCGGTCGGTCATTTATTTTGGACGAAGTTAAGGTATCACGCAGGTTTCGCGATCGGCGATAAACTACCTTGGGTGGTTCCGCAAAGATGTCTTTTAGGCGGTCGCTTTGAATCAAGATGTTGTGGTGTTTCTTCAGAATGTTCGTTGCATTCGGAGCTGATGCTGTGTGCGTTAAAATGAGATTCACACTGTTACGTGACCAGCTTGTTGATGGTTCGTTACCGGTGAGCAAGTCCTCGCGGTCGATATTTTCCGCCTTCTTCAGGACGTCGTCAATTATTCGTGAGGGGTATCTTTGTCTGGTTAGTGCACCTCGAAGGTACTCACAGTTGCGAACGAACTCATTGTTGTCGGAGCAGATACGTTTAAAACAAATGGCCTGACTGTATGGAATGCTGGTTTTCCAGTGTCTTGTGTGACTACTCTGAAAATGAAGGTATGGATATTTGTTAGTCGGTTTCCTGTAGAGCTTCGTCGTCAGTTTTTGATGCTGCAATGTTACCGTGACGCCAAGAAAATTCACACTGATAGCTGAGCATGAATGCAAAAACGAGATATTTCGATGGGCATTATTGAAATCTTCGATGAAAGAAAAAAGATCGGATTCACTATGGTGCCATATTAAAAAAATATCATCAATAAAACGCTTGTAGTAGAAAGGCTTCAAGTCACGGCGTGAAAGGAACTCGTTTTTAGGAGGCCCTAAAGATATTTGCGTAATTGGGGCCAATCCTAGTACCCCACTAACCTGGACTTAATGTTGACCATTGAACTCAAAACTGTTTATTCGAGAATAACTTAGGAAGCGTGGCTAGTGTAGATGAATCGATTGCTTTATCGAAGTGAGACTCGTTGTAAGCGCGCACAACAGCTCTGATACCATCAGAGTGCGGAATATTAGTGTACAAGGAGCAAATATTCAGAATTATCAAAAAAGGACCAACAGAAATATATATATATATATCATCAGCCTGACTACATCCACTGGAGGACAAAGGCCTCTCCCATGTTCTGCCAGTTAACCTGGTCCTGTGATTGCTGCTGCCAATTTATACCCGCAAACTTCTTAATCTAATATGCCCACCTAACCTTATGTCTCCCCCTAACCCGCTTGCCTTCTCTGGGTATCCAGTTAGTTACCCTTAATGACCAGCGGTTATCCTGTGTACGCGCTACATGCCCGGCCCATGTCCATTTATTTTTCTTGATTTCAGCTATGATATCCTTAACCGCCGTTTGTTCTCTAATCCACTCTGCTCTTTTCCATCTCTTAAGGTAACTCAAGGGATGATTTGCAACTCATGATTACGGAGTTAGACAAGAAGAGTAGAAAGGTGGATCTTAAAATTAGTCTGCAGAAAACGAAAGTAATGTACAACAACCTCGGAAAAGAGCAGCACTTCGAGATAGGTAGTAGTGCACTTCAAGTTGTAGAAGACTAAGTCTACTTAGGGCAGGCAATAACCGCGAGGCCGAACCACTATATATATATATATATATATATATATATATATATATATATATATATATATATATATATATATATATATATACAATGTTGCGCACAACAGAGTACGCAAGCAGGCGCAGAACACTAAAAACACCAGGCCTGCGAGCTAGGCGCAGCACAGTCACAGCGAAAGCTTTCAGAGCCTTTTAAAAGCGCTCATTGGGTAACTACTGCAAGAGCACTATATATATATATATATATATATATATATATATATATATATATATATATATATATATATATATATATATATATATATTGTGACGAGGTTTATTAGTCGATAACGACAACGGCAAGACAGCGTGAAGAACCATCCAGCAGAGATCAGCACAGCAGCGAGCCGAGAGACCCGGCCGTTGGCGATGCTGCTCGCCGCAGGCACATCTTCTTCACAATGGCCCCCGCTGAAAAAGAAGCCATCCTGGCGACTTAAGAAGTTTCAGGCAGAGGCTCACGGTATGGTTTCAGTCGGGAAACATGGACGATGTCACGTGCGCGCCGGAGCATGTCGTCCGATCTAAAAACTGGCTCAATTAGGAAATTGACTGGAGAGGTTTTCTCCAAAACGGTGTAAGGCCCCTCGTACCAGGGGACAAGTTTCGAGGAGAGTCCCGGTGTTTGGTGTGGAATTGCGAGCCACGTACACAAGAGACCGTGGGGCATAGCTGGGATCTGAAAGGGCGGTGCCACGGTGTTCTTTCTGGCGTTGCTGCTCTTTTGAGGTGAACGCACGGGCGAGCTGGCGGCACTCTTCGGCTTGTCGAGAAGCATCGGAGACAGGCGGGCACTCGGAAGCATCAGGACGGTGGGGTAGTAGGGTGTCGATTGTATGGGAAGGCTCGCGTCCATAGAGAAGAAAGAAAGGTGAGAATCCCGTGGTGGTTTGAACTGCGGTGTTATATGCGAATGTGACGTATGGGAGAACACGGTCCCAGTTGCTATGATTAGATGCCACGTACATTGAGAGCATATCACCTAGCGTGCGGTTGAACCGTTCCGTTAGCCTGTTAGTCTGCGGGTGGTATGCTGTCGTTTTCCGATGAATGACGTGACATTCCGAAAGCAGAGTTTCGACGACCTCGGAGAGGAAGCTCTCGAGGCGGACCATGTCGAAGGATAAAGCGACGTAAAATGAAAGAGGCGACATCCTGAGCAGTGGCGCTCGGCAAAGCGGCTGTTTCGGCGTAGCGTGTCAGGTGGCCAACTGCCACTATAATCCACCGATTACCATTTGATGTCAATGGAAGGGGGCCGTAGAAGTCAACGCCGACGCGATCAAATGGCTTGGCAGAGCATGGAAGTGGCTGCAATGCGCCAGTAGCACGTGGCAGTGTTGGTTTGCGTCGCTGGCAGTCAGGACAGCACTGCACAAATTTGCGTACAAAATTGTACATGCCGCGCCAGTAATAGCGATGGCGAAGGTGTTCATATGTTTTGAACACTCCGGCGTGGCCGCATTGCGGATCGTCGTAAAAAGAGGCGCATACTTGCGATCGTAAAGTGCGTGGATTGACCAGCAGCCACCGGCCGCCATCGGGAGTGTAGTTGCGTCGATGAAAGAGTTGATCGCGGATGGCGAAATGGAAAGCTTGACGTCGGAGGGATCGAGATACTGGAAGGTTGGGCGTGCCAGATAGATATTCGATGAGAGATGCGATCCACAGGTCACGACGATGTTCGGTGGCAATCGAGTCGAGATTTAGCGATGACAAGGTCTCGAGGCGAGTGTTTCCGCACGTCGGATCTGGTGGCAAAGGTGAGCGGGACAGGGCATCAGCGTCAGAGTGTTTGCGTCCGCAGCGGTATACGACGCGAATGTCGTACTCCTGGATGCAGAGTGCCCATCGCGCAAGGCGGCCAGAAGGGTCTTTCAAAGTGGAGAGCCAGCAAAGCGCGTGGTGATCAGTTACTAGATCGAACGGGTGGCCGTATAAGTATGGCCGGAATTTTTCAAGCGCCCACACCAGAGCCAAACACTCTTTTTCTGTCACGCTGTAATTAGTTTCGGCTTTCGTCAAAGTGCGGCTAGCGTAGGCTACAACGTATTCTGAATAGCCTGGCTTTCGTTGAGCGAGGACAGCGCCTAGCCTGACGCCGCTGGCGTCGGTGTGCACTTCGGTAGGAGCCGTCGGTTCGAAGTGGCGAAGAATAGGTGGGGAGGTGAGCAGATGGCGTAGAGTTGTGAAGGCAACGTCACATGCAGGGGACCAAGAGGAGAGGTTCACGTCACCGTGAAGAAGCTGGGTTAATGGTGACAAGATAGATGCAAAATTGCGAACAAAGCACCGGAAATACGAGCATAGGCCTACAAAACCGCGAAGTTCTTTCATGGTCGTCAGCTTGGGAAATTCTGCGACTGCTCGAAGTTTTGCCGGGTCAGGTAATACGCCGTGTTCGGAAACGATGTGGCCTAGTATGACGAGCTCGCGTGCAGCGAAGCGGCATTTTTTCAGGTTAAGCTGCAGGCCAGCGTTGGTCAGGCAAGTCAAAACGTGCCTGAGGCGAAGGAGGTGCGTAGGAAAATCATGGGAAAAAACAACGACATCGTCGAGGTAACAGAGGCACATATTCCACTTGAGGCCACGTAGCGTATTATTCATAGGACGTTCAAACGTGGCCGGCGCGTTGCAAAGCCCAAAGGGCGTGACGTTAAACTCGTATAGTCCGTCTGGTGTAATAAATGCCGTTTTTTGGCGATCGGCTACAGCCATTGGGACTTGCCAATAGCCAGACCGCAAATCTAGTGACGAGAAAAATTCCGCTCCGTGAAGGGTGTCGATGGCGTCATCAATGCACGGCAAAGGATAGACGTCCTTGCGGGTTATCTTGTTCAAACGACGATAGTCCACGCAAAATCGGATAGATCTGTCTTTCTTACGCACGAGGACGACAGGAGACGCCCAGGGACTGTGAGATGGTCGAATGACGTCTCTACGAAGCATATATTCGACTTGATCGTTGATGACGCGGCGCTCTTCAGCGGAGACACGGTATGGTCTTTGACGCAGTGGCTAATGTAGGCCGGTGTCAACATGATGTTTGACTTGTGACGTGCGGCCCAGTTGAGGCTGCGACACATCGAAAGAACTCCTGAACTCCTTCAGAAGATCCAGCAAGTCGGCATGTTCGGTGGGAGTGAGAGTGTCGGCAATGGCGCTAGAAAACGTATCCTTGGACGACTCCTCAAGTGCCGACAGTGATTTTGGGTGGTCGCAGTAGTCATCCGGGACATCAACCAAAGCCGAAGGGTCGAGATCCTGCACGCGGCCAAGACATTCCCCCGCAAGCAAAGTGACAGGTGTGGAAAGCGGATTGCTTACGAACATATTGCTTCTTCCGGCGGCAAGGTCAATTGTTGCGAAAGGCAGCGGCAGAGCTCGACGACTCTTGAAGATATCGGAAGGCATAAAAAGGCATGTAGCGTCAGTGTAGGCGTTGCATGAAACGGGAACAAGGGCAAAATTTCCAGGTGGAATATCGGTATCTTCATGAACGAGCAACTTCGCCGGCTGATGAAGAGCGTCCAGTAATGGGACATTACACAAGGGTGAAAACTCAACTTCGGCGCGTGCGCAGTCTATGACGGCATTATGGCGGGATAGGAAGTCCCAATCGAGGATGACGTCATGCGAACAGACAGCGAGAACAATAAATTCCACGATGTAAAGATTGCCTTCGATGGACACTCTTGCAGTGCAGGCTGCGAGAGGTGTTACTTGCTGTGCGCTTGCGGTGTGGAGCGACAGTCTCGAAAGTGGCGTCGTGACTTTGCGCAATAAACGGCAGAGATTAGCGGCAATAACAGAAACAGCTGCGCCGGTGTCTACAAGGGCGAAAGTACAATAACCTTCAACAGTTACTGCGACCACGTTAGCAGGAGAGGGGCGAGGGCTTAGACAGTCCGGAAACGGCGCAGTTCTTGCCTCTTGAACTGCGGTGCTTAGTTTTCCTGTTCGGAAGGTCCGGGCCGGCGACGCAAGGGGGAGGGCGATCGCCGACGAGGAGACGGTGCGTGGTGCGGCTGGAAGTCAAGGTGGTCAGTAGGGGCATAGCGAGGTGACGAGACCGGACCGTATTGGTCGAAGGGTTGGCGGCCGGGTTGCGACGACCGGGCATAGTTGCCGAACGTCTGAGGTCGACGGCGGCTGTAGCGGGCAACGTGTCCGGGAGTGAAGCAGGCGTAGCAAATCGGTCAGTTATCGGGAGTCATCCATGTATTGGCGACTGGTGGTGCCGCCCAAGGTGTAGTATAAGCAGCCGGGTGTGCGCGCTGTGAGCGCGAGGTTTAGGGCGGTTGCGGAAGCCTACGCACAGCGTCTGCATATGTGCGCGGGGCGGCTACGGGCTGCATCTCTTGCGAACAGGCGACAAGAGGAGCCACAGGCTGCGCTGCATACGTTAAGGGCGCGGCCACAGGCTGAATCGCTGGCAAATAGGCGACAGGGGCACCTACCGGCTGTGCGACACGCGGGCCGTGGACACGGCTAGATAGAGGCGGCTCGTAGTGCACAAGGGGAACAGCTTGTGCGACCTCTTCCGATATAGCAGTGCGAAGCGGGGCGGGTAGACGAGTGGTGGTGGTCTCGTGAGAAAAAGGCACTAGACAAAGTTGGCGGGCGACTTCCTCACGGACGAAGGTCGGACTTGCTGAAGCAATGGTGAATTAACAGGCATGGTGTCGAAACTGGACAGCGACTCACCACCACGCTGAGGTTGTCGAGTCAGAGAGCGTTGCTTCTTCAACTCGTCGTAGCTCTGACATAAGCTGACGACTTCAGAAACTGTGTTCGGATCTCTAGCGAAGATCATTTGAAATGCGCCATCGTCGATGCCCTTCAGGATGTGTTTCACCTTGTCCGACTCGGGCATGGTGTCATTCGCGCGTCGACAAAGGTCGACGACATCCTCATTATAGCTGGTGAAATTTTCACCAGTCTGCTGAGAGCGGACGCGCAAGCGCTGTTCTGCCCGCTGCTTGCGGACAGCCGGCCGACCAAACACTTCAGCACATGACGTCTTGAAGACGCTCCTTGTGGGGATGTTGTGTTTGTGGTTGTTAAACCACAATTCTGCGACGCCGGTGAGATAAAATATGACATGGCCGAGCTTTTCGGCTTCATCCCACTTGTTCTTGGCGCTCACCAGCTCGTAGTGCTCAAGCCAGTCTTCTACGTCGGTCCCATCCGCACCGCTGAAGACCTTCGGGTCCCGTAGCCTAGCATGGTCGGGGCAGTTGAACTGGGGCGACGATGCCGATGGGTTGGCGTTTTCAGTCATGACGGGCGGTAGCGTGCGGCTTCGCAGTTCCAGGGTGTAGCGACGGGGATGAACAGCACTCTCCACCAAATGTGACGAGGTTTATTAGTCGATAACGACAACGGCAAGACAGCGTGAAGAACCGTCCAGCAGAGATCAGCACAGCAGCGAGCCAAAGCACGAGCCGAGAGAGCCGGGCGTTGGTGATGCTGCTCGCCGCAGGTACATCTTCTTCATCACAATATATATATATATATATATATATATATATATATATATATATATATATATATATATATATATATATATATATATATATATATATGTGTGTGTGTGTGTGTGTGTGTGTGTGTGTGTGGTGTGTCTGTGTGTGTGTCTTGGTACCACTAGGGCAATAATAATAATTTTCTAGGTAGTATATAGGCCGGATTTCGCTACACTATTTATTACGTCATTTTTCTGAGAAGCGTGGTATCCGCTAAACACTTGCAAGTAATTTTGTACCAATTGTCTATGCTGTGGCTGACGACAAGGAGAATTGATGGCTGAAGTGGGTATGCGCCACAGTTATTAGGGAAACCAGAGCAAACTTGTGTAATAGGTTAGAGCATTGGTTACGCTATTCGAATTGTGCGACGAGTGGTTGTTTTTTCACAAGTGTAAAACGCTTTACAAATAGTATAAACGCGATTGCTTTTCTGACATCAAGCCTGCCTAAGGCAAGTTTGACAAGTCGCAAGCACTTGTGTAGCTCAGTAGTAGAGTACTTGGCTGGAACCCAGCATACCCGAGTTCGAGCCCCACTGTGCCATTGGCACTAGGTTTTCCTTCCAAAATTCGCGTGGCGTGGTTACGGTTACCGGCGGCGGTGGACAACATGCAACTGCGCGTGACCCGAAACGTGATCTCATAACAGCCTTCGCTATAAAACACTAGAGGGTTATGTCTTCGTGGACGAATGTTACGAGTGGGCCTGGCCATGCGTACCCATGTAGTGCAAGGGCTGCACTGGGTAATAATGGCGTGAGCAGAGGGTGCTCGAAAAAAGTTTTCGTAATAATGAAAAACGTCATAGATTCTTTGTTCATCACACCTTGTAAAATTCGTTTTAAGGCAAAAGGGCGTTAAAAGGGTGTGTGGTTCATCCCTTTAGGAACTAATGGGGCTGCCACAACCATTAATTCATTTTAGGACTAACGGCACCAGGTGTAACAGTTTGTCCCGACAGACGAGCTCAAGGGCTGACATTTAGTTTTCACATATACACTTTACTGAGTAACCGTTAATCAAACGATTCACCTCAAAGGACTAATATTTAGTCCTCACACTAGCAATTTATAGAGCGACTGTTAATCCCCACATTTACACCTTACCAGACAACCATTAGTCCTCACAGTTGCACCTTGCCGGACGAACGGTTGATCCACTCAAATACCCCAATCGCATGAACTTTTTGCCCCTTTTCAACATTGTTTTTTGTTTATTTCCGCCAGGCCCAATACTTTTTTTGCATGTTTTTCTGCGCAGTGAGCAACTAAGTTCGCAGAAAAGAACACGCGAAAAAGTAGTTAGCCACCTATGTGTACCTGCTTTCGCTGTCACGGCAACAATGAAAGACAAAAGTGAGACATCGAAATATTTTATTTTTTACATACATATGAAGTTTCTCCATTCTACTAAGTGAATTCATGGTGAAGTGTACGAGTCCAGTCTCGTTGTAACATCTTGTTCACTCCTTGTGGAGCTCCTCCGACGGAAGCAATAGATGACAGGCATTGCAGATGCCAGCGCACGCACCCTTCTGCCTGTTCTGTTCCCACGCCTGCACGTACAATAATACAGTAAAAATAGTTACACACACGTAACAGAAGATGAAGATGCACGCATATGAAAAGTACGTGCCCGTAAATACAAAACAAGCGTTAAAATATGACACACAAACAACTTTACTTTCACATCTCGCACAGTCCTTCTAAAGCTGCTCTGACAAAAGAGATAGATGACAGGCATCGCAGACGCCAGCGCACACAGTCTTCAGCACGGTGTGTGCCCAGGCTGCACAATAAGTATGTAAAATAGTGAGTCACGCGGGACAGGGGATGAATACAAATGCATGTGACAAATACGTGCGACGTGAAATGAAAACATACGTGAGATATGACATGCTAATAATTTCACCGTGATGTCACACATCGTAAAAGTCTCAATTCGATCCCCGTAGCGCAACAGCTTAGGAGCGGCGGCTGCAGCCACAACTCCGCCAACCTACGTGCCGCTAACAAGTCGGCGAGTCCTGAGCGAGCGACTTCGTTCAGCTCGAGCAAGCGAACGCGAGACCAAACACGGCGTTGCACGCGGAGTGTCTGCCGCCAGCGAACTTCGAACAGGAGAGCGAGCGTACGCTTGGCCGCCACCACGAACAGCGCCGAGCTGGTTTGGAGCTAGCGCCGAAGAAATCGACGTTAATGCGGCCCTCTTCCACAAACTCGAGCGAGTGCAGCGCGCAAACGCGAGTCCGGCGCCGCGGCCAGCGAACGGCGCCGAGCTGCTTGCGACCGACTGTAATGGCGACCAATTTTCAGTAAGTTCCGACGCTAGCGAAAGCCCCACCAGCCCGTGCTGGTGCACTTACAGCGCGCGACATACTACAACCAAGCTCTTTACGAGAACCCGCAACGTGTTTTCGACGACTGCCAACACAGCGACAAGGTCTCAGCCCAATATCGTCCGCCCGAAGCTCATCGCGGCGGCGAAGACAGGCGAGCACTCGATGAGCGAGCGTACGGGAGGCCGACAGCAAAGGCGGCCAATTTCCAGGCGGTCACAAAGCACAGGCAAACTGCAGACGCCGAAGCTGACCTTCGTGATGCAATTTGTGCGTGCGATATACAACACGACCAAGCCCGTTGTCGGCAAGCGTGATCCGTACCGCACACGCGACAAGTAGAGTAGACTAAAGGCTGGTGCACACCGGCGACTAGCAGCGGTCGCGCGACCATTCGCGACTGGCGACCAAAAAGCGACTGATGTTCACACCGACAGAGGCTGCATGCGAGCGACCGGAAGTCGCAAAACCGGAGAGTCACGTCCGGATCTCGTTATGAGCGAGAACTCCTGAGACCGGCGCGATCAGCTGATCGCCGCCAGCTGAGTCCGTTCTCGCACAGCGTTCCCAACAGCGTCAAGTTCGATTCAAGCGAAGAACAAGACAATTTCATGGTGCTGATGCACTGTGCCATGGTGTCAGCGCTGGCATCACAGATGCCTCCAAAGAAAAAAAAAAGCCGGTAGTGGATGTGACCATTCTTTCGATCGCGGGAATCGACCGGCCATGCAAGCCGCCTGCCTTCAGAGCTGCGCTGACACGACGAGGAGTATTTCCGAGAGTCGTACGTATTCAGAAACCATCCTTAAATTTCCTTGACTTGCCACAGCCTACAATGCAGCACAAATGCGTCTCGAACGTGGAGTCTTAAGTCGTTGCCAAGGCATGAAGTACAAACGCCTTCCAAACACGCTGCGTTGAATGCGCTGACAAGTCAAGTTCAAGACAAAAAAAAGTTTCCGAATACGGGGAAAAGACAGTGCACAATTTATTTTCTCTTTACTTTAACGGTGTTTAGCTTCTTGCGAATGCCACCACGTAAATTCGACAATTCGCTCGAGTTGCTGCGGCCCGCCATCTCCAAGCCAAGTATTCCGTGGTGGCCATGGTGCCACAGACCCAGAGGAACGCACTCGTTTGTATCTGGCGGCAGGAAGCCAGCGCAATGAAAAAAAAATTGAGCATCGCTGATTGGTTAAGCAGCTTTGCGACTGCAGTCGCGCGACTGAAAAATCGGTCAAGAAGCGACTGGCCAACGCAGTCGCTTTGCGACCGTTTGCGACCGTTCGCGACTGGTTGCGACCAGTCGCAAATGGTCGCGCGACCGCTGCTAGTCGCCGGTGTGCACCAGCCTTAAAGAATGATAACCTACTTGCCTTAGAATCCAGCGCTGTTTTCTGCCCTGAGTCGGACTGAAGTATATATTAGATAGGCCTGTTATCTTCTCGTCCGCCATATTGGCCTTCCCAACTGTTGCTGTCGTGTGTTGGTCGTGACTATCTTGAAACCAGAGACCAGAGATATACAGCGCAGCGTGGTGACGTGTCGAGGCTTGCTCCAGACTTCATGGGTGCAGCGAAACGCAAAAGCAGCAGTCCACGCTCATGCAAGCGTACACACAAGCACCACGTCGTAATTCTTAGATCGTCAAATCCAGGCGGCCGTGGTCGAACACTCCGAGCACTCCGGCCAAATACGGGGAAAGACTGAGCCAGAAGAGGAAGAGGAAGAGGGCAGGGTACCTTGGCAACGCTTTTCGCGCTGCCTGCAATACCCGGGCGGTTCATTCATTTGGAGCGTGTTTGGAGAGTAAGCGGTATCACGCGGCACGTATGCCTCTGTGGTTGCTCCTCAACGGTCCATCCATTCATCGCGCGTGCTAATTGGGCTCCGTTACTCTTTTTTCGGGTAATTTTGTCTTAGAGTGTTGTTGGGGAACAGAAATCATATTTGTAAACATTGATTGCTTCGACTTTGAATGAAACCTGGTTTTTCAGTATTAGTGTTTGTTCTCTCCACACATAGTCGCGCTTCAATCGCAGCTCCCATAACTCCCCATGCTGATGTCGCTAGCAGTAGATTCAGAACCTCTTTTCGCCCAAGCCTTCGCGACTATATAAAGAGGCACTGCGAGTTTGCTTCGAGATCGCTCAGCGGCGGCCATGACATGAAGACAGTGCAGAGCGCGTGATAGCAGCCCTAATAAAGGAATGGGCAGCTCTCACGTACAGTGGGAACCAATGATATTACAAGCAAGAATGTAAAATGTTGATATATGTCACTTTAAAATCAGCACAACGTTACGACGTAGAGGTAAATGATGCCGTACATGACTTCCGTGTCACGAATATCATGTTTGGATGTGTCGTTTACCTTCGTAATCTATTCACGTAACGTGATACCAAATTTAATATACAAGGAGCTAGCGAAATGGCCGTGAGCACGCTATGAGCGTGGTATGTTGTCATGTTCTTACATGACACACGTGTCAGGATTATCATGTTTGCACCAGTCATATATTTCGTCATCCATTGACGTCGCGTAACAGCAAAGTTGGCATATGTGGAGGTAGAAAAATGGCCGCGAGCGCATAAGGAAGGGCCCAATATACTCCCATGTAGCGTTGACGCGCGCGCACGCTGGGCACAGCGATGCTACGTTAGCAAAACGCGAGCACTCTATAGTCTGACACCAGGCGTGTCCAGCGTCCGTCGGCGCGTCCCGACGGCAGCGGCGAGAATTGCGACATGCTGCATTTCGCGCCGATGCGTTACCCAGACAACACTGCGCCTCCCTCTTTTCGTGACGGAGGGACGCCGAACGCACTGGAATGCGCATGCGTCAAAGCAACACAGTGCGGCGCGCGCCTGCGAGTATATATGGCGGGACCGGCGCCTAGCGTGGCAACGCCAGCGTGACGCGACGAAATGAACGTGGCGAGCGCGTGCACCGCGTCACGTCAAAATGTATTGGCACCCTGACTGTGGCATGTAGTCATGTTCTCACATGACACGCATCTCATGGTTATTATGTTTGCACCAGTCACATACCTGCTTCATCCATTACGTCGCGTATTACTAAATTTGGCATGTGTGAAGCTAGCGAAACAGCCGTGAGCGCATCATCAGTCTGGCATGTAGTCATGTTACATGACACGCATGTCGTGATTATCATGTTTGGATTGTCACTTCTCTATGTCGTTCGTTCTCGTCACTTAATGCCGAGTTTATTACTTGTGAAGCTAGCGAAACGGCCGCGAGCGCATCATGAGCGTAGCATGCAGTCATGCTAATTCATGACACGCATCTCATGCTTATCACGTTTTTTGCACCAGTATCATACTTTCGTCATTCATTGGCGTCCCATAATACCAAATTTGGTATAACTTAAGCTAGCGATACGGCCACCAGCGCATCATAAGTGTGACATGTAGTCTTGTTGTTGCATAACACGCATGTCATGATTTTCATATTAGGGTCTTTCACATGTGTTCGCCATCTAATCATGCCACACCATACCAGTTTCACAACATTCCATGTGCAGAAAACCACCGCAAAAGCTGCAGGACCATGAATTGTAAATAATGACATTTATGCCATACATGTGATGATTTTCCTGTTATGACTAGTCAAATATGTTCCTTATACGGTCATATTATGCCATAGGAAGTTTTGTATCGATACCATTGTTGAAACGGCCAGGACAGCTAAATGTCGTAGGCGGATAGATAGATAGATAGATAGATAGATAGATAGATAGATAGATAGATAGATAGATAGATAGATAGATAGATAGATCGATCGATAGATAGATAGATAGATAGATAGATAGATAGATAGATAGATAGATAGATAGATAGATAGATAGATAGATAGATAGATAGATAGATAGATAGATAGATAGATAGATAGATAGATAGATAGATAGATAGATAGATAGATAGATAGATAGATAGATAGATAGATAGATAGATAGATAGATAGATAGATAGATAGATAGATAGATAGATAGATAGATAGATAGATAGGTGGATAGATAGATAGGTGGATAGATGGATAGATGGATAGATGGATAGATACGCTCAATATTGCCGAAGCTCACTAAGAAATGCTTCGCATTTAAAATGGCTACCGAAATGCGCGTGGCGTTGGAAACGCATGTGGGACAATTGCGGCGATTATCAAAGAAACACCGCGTGCGAGCACGTCAGCGCCGCCACTCACTCAACATTTTAGCAGTGCAGTGACGTCAGCGAGATTGTCGTGCTGTATTTTTGCTAAATCAACACGCGCCTCCCGTAGGAGTGTTCGTGGGTGTATGTCCTCTTTCACACAGTTACTTTCATTCTAGCTGCAACATGAAAATTTCCACTATTCAAGGCAGCAAGGGTGCACACGGCGCACTTTTGTGCTGCTCGTTTCGCTTCTATCAAGTGTTGCTGATAAATGTAAAGACAAGTGGTCACCAGGGGCGCTCGCAACTTGTCGGCAACGCGGCTGTGATTGGACATGCCGTGATCGCTGTGAAATTGAATGCGAGACATCGTAGCCGCATGGTGATATCACTTTTACTTCTGCGGACTTGCCGTGATCGCTGTGAAATTGAATGCGAGACATCGTAGCCGCGTGGTGATATCACTTTTACTTCTGCGGACGTGTGTGCATAGTCTGCGTGACAAAGCTGATAGAATAATCATGCCACTTCACGTGAGTACTGCTACTCGGCAAGAGCAAGCGTGTTGGGTGTACCCGATCTTCGCTGCGGGCGTCTGTAAATCGAACCGATGAACGCGTGAACTCGGACGCAAAATCGTGCGAGTTCATGCGAGAAGGTGCGAGTATAATACACTCATGACTTTCAAGGTGCCGGTGTGATTGTGAAGCGTTTAATGCGGTGAACGCTATGCGGCACTTTTGCTTTATATAAAATAATTTGGTGAGCTTACACAACTTGTGCAAGGCTGAAGCAATAGAGGAGTTTGTGAAAACCTAGCCTCTTGCAAATTTTTACGTTGGTAGTCTACTCATGTACGTGCTCGCCTTTGAAGTGAAGACCGCCTCAGCTCTGTCGTAATTTTGATTGTACTAATTTACTGTTGCTTAACAACCATTACACATAGCTGTCATCTTTTCGTAGGTAAGGCTTCAATTAAAAGGCAATTATGCCAGGCACAATTAGCACTGCCATTATCAATATGGAGCTAATAAACGTATTCATGATTAACAAGACACTAATTCCCTTCATATCAGTAAGGGGTAAGTAGCATGGTTTTACTTATTGTACTCATGATGAACGTAGCAGTAATCAGCATAGTTTAGTTCACTCATCACCTAGCATGCTTTGGCTAACCCAGTTCTAGCTTAACATGACTTCATCAGCCCGGTCTTCGTAAGATGTGGCGTGATTACCTCAGTGCTACTATAACATAACATAATTAGCTAGGTCATAGCATGACCTGGCCTAACTAGCCTATATACCATCCAGCCAAATAGCTAATTAGCCGGCCACACGTGCTCGCAGGCTAGCGGGTGATGAAAACAAAGACGACGCGTCCCGGCCATGCGGCGCGCTAGAATGTACAGGCTGACCATGATAAACACGTGGCCTCGGGTTTAGCCATAGAGAAAGAAAAAGATAAGAGAGGGCACTCCGCCAAACCTGGCCTCAGGAAGTGCGTCACGACTACGTAACGAACTAGTGCTCTCAGCAAACGTCAGAGGACGCAAGCGCAAAAAAAAACAGTTATAATCAACGCAACAGAATTGTCTTTACAAAATAACAATTATACGTCCAAATCTTGTATGTTCTTTATACATAAAAACAATTTATTCAACACACCTTACGCGATTATTTTTCTTCAGCCGTACTGTCATAAACACCATCCACCCAGCGACAAGCCCATGCATGACTGACAGTGGGAAGCTTTCGTCAACGTCGGCTGCGACGGCATTTTCGTTCGTGAGACAACAGGTGAGGCACGTTTTCAAGCGAAGCTTGTTGAATGACATGTTGTTGGGCTTGTTGGGTCATTTTTTCAGAAAACGGTTACACCTGCGCGAATAAGACACCATGCAACAAACATAGAAAGATGCGCACACACACACGGTGCGCCTCGTGTGTGCGTGTTTGTTTCTTACGTGGCGTCTCATTCACGCAGTTGTAACCTTTTTCTGAAGCTTGTAAGGACGGGGAGGTTTGCTAAAAAGAAAGTTTGCGGCTCTATGCGGCGGCTAGACGGGAACATTGTGCAACGTATGCAGTATAGCAAAAGGCGGCACGGCGTCAAGCCGAGGCGACGCGTGCTACGTCTGCCACGGACGCGTGCGTCTGTGCGCTGAACATAGCTGGGCAGCTAGGTCATAGGCTCGGTGCAAAATTTTGAGAAGCGTTCGCTGGGCCTCGCATGCTTCACGACGCGTTTCCCGGAGGCTCGGAACACGAATAATTCTTGGTGTGCCGGAGGCAAATATGGACTAATCAAGTGGCCATCATCTTCGTTTCTTCGCTAGACTTGTGCCACTAGTGCAAGCTGCCCACAAATTTTTTTTGACGTTTCCAATATAATTTTACCGCACAAATTTCAACTACGATTTTTCTTCCCAATGTACTGCTGATACTGCGTACGCACGAAGGTGTTCTAAAGTGCCCAGGCCGTGATACCATTGCATTACAAGAGATAGCGGCCTGGAAACTTCTGAAGATTACTGTACGTGGTCTTGACGTCTATCTTTGTAAGTCAGAGTTCTATGGGTCAGAGATGTATCACTGGTTTTGTATTGTGCATCGATTAGCTAATCATTCAAAGAGGTTTGCTGGTACACTTATGACGTGCACATATCTTTTTCGTAATTTGACAGCGAAGCATCCACTTACTAACATTTTCAGACCGCGCTGATGCCATGCCGTCCGGCGGTCCAAGCCACGGCAGCTACTGCTGTGTATCGTGGTGCTTCAACAATGGCAGAACCCACATGAAGCCTGGGACGAGTTTCTTCCGCATACCACGGGACGGCAGTTGTGTTAAAGCTTTTGCACGGGTTGCATGTCTTTAGGCTTACTGTTCGTACTTGCTCAGTGCGGGTAACAATAAAAAATCACTATTCAAGCACTTCCCCTTTCAGTTGATAGTTCATTGCCAATGCAGGATGAAAGCATGGATGCAGTATGCTGGACGCGATGATCTCCTGAGTAAGCCGGCCAGCGTATTGTACGCAACGTACAGGGTTTGTAGCGACCATTTTACTGCTCAAAGTTTCATAGACCCTGGGCACACAAGGCTTACAAGAATGGCTGTTCCCACTGTGCAACCAGCTGCACGATGTAAGTGATGGACTGAAACTCAAATATGTGCAATAGCAGCCACTTGTATTGAATCAGTGGCGACAGTTAACCGCGAAGATCTTTGTAGCCGATGGAGAAACCTCACTATAGAAGTAAGACTTGGAAAGTCTTAAATTTTGTGAATTCTGGGCTATTACCTTCCTAACAGCAGCTTTACATTTCTGTCGTTTTTTGATGCTCTTGACCTGCACAACTTGTTTTGAAAGACTTTAAAGGGCTATTTCACGTTATCTTCAAGCCTGAGTGCACCTTTCATCAGTGAAAGCTGGCACTGTTGATAATTCCAAAAATCACAAATTACTTGTTTTCTAGTTGGTGCCTTCTATTTTCTTCTACGTTCGACCAATTTATGCATTTGAAAGAGCTGCCTAAGTTTCCCCATGCTACAAGCTTTGTAACTTGTACCAACTGCACATATATGCAGGTTCTCTGAGCGTCGCTTCAAATAGTGACTGTGACATGACTGCAGAAGCTGCACTGCAAGGTGCGGATGAGCTTCAGTTTGTGTTATTTTAGGCCTCTTACAGACACATTGTCGTAATTTCATTTCTTCAGGACCTGCGGTAGAGGCTTCAAAAAGCGGCTCCCACACATTGAGGTGCCCCGATGAGCAGGGTGCGTTCAGTGTCGCGATTTCTTTTTTTTTTTACCCAAATTGACTGTTGACCAAACCTCTACAGGTGGCAGCTCCCTTGTAGCTGGTGAAAGAATTTCTGCTGACTTCGTCTTGCCTGGGAAAACCTTAACCAGTCGTTCAGCTGTCACAAAAGGAACTTGTGTGACCGGTAAGTTGTATGTTCACTTCAACACCAGAGTGGATTGATATAGAGACTTCCGCAGGCCGCTCGCAAGATTGTTCCGACGGCACTGTCCGAGGCACTGAACAAGCTTCACAAGACCCTCCAGAAGACGTCTCCACCAACAGCTCCACGCCTGAGTGCCCTAGAGAAAATGGTGACTATGCTTTTATTGCAGCTGTTTTTAATGTGCTATTTTATGTTTAGGACATTCTGAGGAAACTATCCTCAAAAGGACACTACGTGTGCACTTACAAAATTTAAGGATGGGCTCTCGGTGATTTTCATTTTTTGTGCATTGTCAGCATTGTGAATGGTTTGTTTTTAGGTAGTGGAATCGAAAGCTTTGCACCACAGAACGTTGTGCACCTTGGGTCTGAAAGAGCGAGGAAATTGCTCGTATGGGATTAGTTGTTCTTCGCTTTTACATCCATATTTTTGTTTATTGCAGTGCGTTCCCATGTGCCAGTGACAATGTCTCCATCAATAAAGTACAAGCAAACCATTAAACATCTGCAAGCCAAAGTAGCAGCACAGCAGAAAACTATCAAAAGACTGCGGAGACAGCCTGACCAAGCACCGCCATCGACTTCAAAGGCCCTTGGAGTTATCCAACCGCAATTTAGCTTCTCATCAACCTCCTCATCTCGCCCGTCAAAGTTTTCAAAAGCATACCCAAACTTGTAGCGTTTGATGGGGCTGCGGACGCTGCCATTTTATTTTTATATAGCTTGTGAGTGATAACGTACGATGTAGAGCCTTTGTGAAAAATAATGAGCCAAAGTGGTTGCCTTCTGCTATTTATTAGCCCTGTAATACCGCTCTCGTAGCACCAATTAAGGTCCACAATTCTGGATAAGTGATGACTACAATCTATTTTAGCTCGCAAGCGTCACAGCAGCACCCAGACGCAAACCACTTGGGATCTTAAGTTTTTGACGAAAGCGACGCATAAGAAGAGCCACAAGACCTGCCAGTGTTGTAGCATAAAGTTTGTCTTTCACGTAGTGAGCAAGCTGCAAAGCCCTACCTTTTTGAGGACAAGCAGGCATCAAGTCTGCTTTTTTTCATTTTGGGCTAGCTGTACTTAAGCACAGTCAGCACACTGCACCTTTGCCTTTCTGCTATATTGTGTCGTGCGGTTTATGTGTGCTCTTTTTTTCTATGCATTATTTCAGTTAACCCCAGGCGTGATTCACGACTTCATTGCTGTGCATATGTCACTTCTTCCTTCTTCATCAGCATTGTGCGCTGTGTTTTTGTCATAGATCCTTACTCACCCACTGGCTCGGTGTGTCATACTTCACCAGCTTCTCGGCTTCTGCCAACTTTAGTGATGTGTGCGTTGTCTGTGTTTTCTCTGTATTTGTTTCAATTTATTTGTAAGGCGAGATGCACTTGTTGTCTACCTTTGTCAAATTGTGCTTTTTATTTTCTCAGACTCTACCTTGCCTTTGAATAAAACATTGCGGATACTGTGTCTCTTTGACTGATATATACATTGATCACTTGTTCCAAAAGAGAAACACAAGCGCGATGAATAAAACCCGTAGTGAATTATCATTACCTGCATCTCTTTTTATTGTAACTTAATCGAAATAAAAATTGTCACGACCAATTCGCACGAACCACTGAACAAAATAAAACAGGGAATCGCCAAATCAAAACGACCTACAAAAACTATCCATTTGGGCGATGAAAAGTGGTCTGAAACCATGAACTTTCGTCATAGCCAAACGTCGGTTACGCAAAGTAATTCAAAATTTGCGCCAGTGAAACCGAAACAAGAAGCGCACGCCTCTTGATCTTACCAACCACCAGGTGTGCTAGGGTCGATTGGGCCGCGAGGGTCTACGGGAGTGTCCACTCTTAACCTTTTTTTTATTTCTCTACGGTTTAGCTGCGATCGTTGATGATTGATATGTGGGTTTTAACGTCCCAAAACCACCATATGTTTTTAGCTGCGATCGTGATATTGTAAGACGCTCGGCCAGTACTGATCTCAGAGGCCACCGTGCTGATTATTCTAAAACACATCTAGTGCAGGCATTGAAAGCTTCAAAATAAACTAAAACACCCCGTGCCTCTAAAAAAATATCACCAGGATAGGTTTCTGACACTTTTGTTGCATCGGCGCACTTCTGCACTCAGAGGAACGGCAAACAAATGTAAGAAGCGTCTGCATTGAAAATATCGCCCAACTTAGTCAATCTTTCTTGACGCGATGACTGGTTTCATCGTAACCAGTGAAACGCAGTGCGCTTAAAGGTAGATTTTACTCTTTCATACTGGTGGCTCGTTTTTAAAGGAGCTAAGGAAGATCCCGAGCTCCGCGAAAATTGGCCGATGCTGCATACCCCAACCGGGCTGGACACCTACAACGGCATCTTAGCCTTCCAAATAAAAGGACGATGAGATTGGCATTGCCGCCTTCTCTCTTCTTCTCGGTGTATTCATCAGAAGCCCAGAAGCACCCTCGCGCTTTTTATTCCCAATACATGCACGCTTACTTTTGTTACCCGTCGCGGTGGTTTTGCACGACTGGTGACCCGCAGGTCAGGGGGTCGAATGCCGCCCTCGGTGACCACAATCTCAATAGAAGAGAAAGTGTTTAAGGCCCACGTACGTGCACTTAGGCACACATGAAAGGCCCTACGTGGTCGAAATTTCCGGAGCCATTCACTATACACTCTTAGAAAAATGGAGTGACGTTCTCTCCATTTAGGGAGGAATGACGATGTCCCGAATGTTCGTTTTTAAATAGAGAAACGTTGCTTCTTTTGCCACGGAGAAACATATTCCTCTTTTAGAAAATCAGGATGGCTGACCTCAGGTTAGCGAAGCAAATAGGCTTAGCAAATGCATCGATTTTCGGCTGATAAGGAGAACACGGCACTGACAGGTACAAAAAACGGACCCGATGAGCTTGATATCGAACGAAATGATTATAAAAACAAGCGGACGAACCTGTGGTAATAAAAACATTGCAAAAGAGAACAATGGAGGAAGTAGGTTTCGTTCGGCCAGCGAGGCGACGTTCACTTTGAAAGACACAGATATTGCAGAGTCCTCACCCGAAGAGTGCATGCTAGGCTTGCTGTATTTATTTCTCGCAGATTCATATAGTGTAGCGACGTTATTCACGCGTTTAAGGGGCCGCATGTCACGAGATGTGCCTCCAAACCGTAGACTAGATCGCAGCGAAACCGTTCCGACTCCCTAGTGCTGTTTTGATAAATAGATGTTCAACGTTATGAGTAGCTGGAGATGTGAGAGCGTCACAGCCGTGAAGTAGGTGGTAAGCTGGCGCCATCCGAAGGAACTGAACAATACTAAAGAAAAAAAGGTTGCCTGCGGCGAGGTACTTTGTTATACCCACCATCACGTCTCCCTTACGGATAGGTGGAATATTCTTGGAGTACTCACTGACACCGGACGCCTCATAGGCTATGCATGCCTTTAGCCGGCTGATGCAATGCATATAGCCATCACATACTCTCAAGGACACCTACTACACATAGTACGTATATAGAGTGAACTCAATAATCAAGATACAATCAACCGTTCTCCACAGCGGCACACATATAGACGTGTTTACTCACACCCTACTACGAAAGCGCACAAGCTTATAAAGCAATGAATTTCGAGAACCACAGTAGCACAACTTACAAGTAAGTTTTTGTCAAGTCTTTTTACGTTTTGTGGCCATACCACAACATGCGCACACGTAAATATGTTGTATCTGATGCTTTGACAAACGGAAGTTTATCAACAGTTGCACATTGGTTAACGCAATAATTACTATGGCTTATAAAGTTTTCGCGAAAATGATTACCCAAGCCATGCATAGAATGCCAACGGCATTCCGAATGCTGCGCTATCTCTCAATCACTGCCACAGTTCTTTTTTTTTTTTTGGAGCCTCCGAGAACGCAAACGCTTGCCGTGCACTAGCCATTGCGGGAGTCAAGCCTTTTTTTATTCTTTCACTTGTTACTCGGAGAGAGCGCGGCATGCAGGCCAGACTTTGTCTCCGTCGTGGTA
Organism: Rhipicephalus microplus; assembly: GCF_043290135.1. Classification (NCBI taxonomy): domain Eukaryota; kingdom Metazoa; phylum Arthropoda; class Arachnida; order Ixodida; family Ixodidae; genus Rhipicephalus; species Rhipicephalus microplus. The sequence continues at coordinate 41,497,902 of NC_134701.1, forward strand.
TGTGTTCTGTGGTCGCGTCAGCCTCGTTTACTTGTTTCGTGTTAACGTTTGCTTGTATTCTTTTTACGTGCTTACAAGTGTGACTTAGCCATGGATGCAGTACACCGCTAGCCCTTATGTTTTTGTTGCGGTAACGAGCGTCCTAGTAGTGTATACGTACGTTACAACGCGGGTCTTGCGATAGAAATAAGCGATGACCTCGCATCCGATTGTGTTTTTTCGTGAGCGATGGCAGTGGCTGTTGGCGTCGCGGCAGCTCTATTACTTCAGTGGAGGAACTAGCGCTGCAGTACGCAAACTTACTGTTACGTTATAGCATGCTGTGCCTTCATACTTTTCTGCTTCAGATGCTTCTCGCGATTCGCCTTGCGCGTCAACTTGCAGTCATAGTGCATGCTACAATTTTTTCATTAGCGCTGTGGCTGTGGTGGTTACTATTACTCTGGATTTGGAATACTCTTTTAACAAAGGTGAGTGGGTGTTAGTACTTACCTGCTGTGCACAGCTGTTACTATAAGTGCATTTTGTGTCAAGTATCTCACGCCAAAGAAGAATGATGGACGAGAAAGGCATACTGCACGCGTCCATAATGCCGTCTTACCTGTCATTGCTGGCATGGCCAAATCAAAACGCATGCGATTGAGAATTTGGTTTAACTGCCAGAAGTCATTGGTTTACTATACACAAAAGCGTAGTTATGATGATGTTTAACACGTTTCTGATGCTTGTAACCCAGTGTGGCAAATAAAGGTGAAACTTCGGAGCTTGTTTCCCTTTGTACTTTCACCTGCTGTGGTCGCCTAGCTTTATTGGGTGTCATGTGTCTATGCTGTAAGACGCAGGTTCGACTTCCGGCCATGGTGGTGATATTTGAATGAGGGGCAAACTGCAAAAAACATCCATATGGCAGTAGTGGCACGTATAACTCTATCAATTGTATATGATCGTGCTTTCATGCATGGACTGTACAGTGGTATCAGGTTTCCTATAATGTTGAAAAATTAAGTGTGATGCTTTTTATGCACCTCGTTGAATTCTTGAGTGCTGTTGGTGCCGTGCGAAACTAAAAATGCGTGGGCTTACCAAGTATGTCGACACCGAAAAAATCCATTGTTTGTGTACAGTCTAAGCTAATCAATTAATCAAGAGTGCTTGGGAAGCAGAGCTCCTTGTATTTGTAACAAATTGGTAGTACACTCTAAAGCAAAATTACCTGAAAAAGGAGTAACGGAGCCCAATAGGCGCGCGCGATGAACTGATAGACCGTTAAGGAGCAACCACAGAGGGAAGCGTGCAGCGCGAAACCACTAAGTCTCCAAAGGGATGATTCACCCGGGGGTGGCAGGCAGCGCGAAAAGTGTTGCCAAGGTGACAACCCTCCTTCTCCACAGAACACATGTCCTTCTCCTCATCTACTGACTCAGTCTTTGCCCGTATTTTGACGCCGACGGTTCGCGGTGCGTTGCGCTCGGAGTGCTCGACCACGGCCGTCTGGATTTGACGATCTAAGAATTGCGACGTGGTGCTTGTGTGTACGCTTGGTTGAGCGTGGGCTGCTGCTTTTGCGTTTAGCTGCACCCATGAAGTCTGGAGCAAGTCTCGACACGTCACCACGCTGCGCTGTATATCTATGGTCTCTGGTTTAAAGATAGTCACGACCAACACACGACAGCAACAGTTGGGAAGGCCAATATGGCGGACGAGAAGATAACAGGCCTATCTGATATATACTTCAGTCCGACTCAGGGCAGAAAACAGCGCTGGATTCTAAGGCAAGTAGGTTATCATTCTTTAGTCTACTCTACTTGCCGCGTGTGCGGTACGGATCACGCTTGCCGACAACGGGCTTGGTCGTGTTGTATATCGCACGCACAAAATGCATCACGAAGGTCAGCTTCGGCGTCTGCAGTTTGCCTGTGCTTTGCGACCGCCTGGAAATTGGCCGCGTTTGCTGTCAGCCTCCCGTACGCTCGCTCATCGAGTGCTCGCCTGTCTTCGCCGCCGCGATGAGCTTCGGGCTGACGATATTGGGCTGAGACCTCGTCGCTGTGTTGGCAGTCGTCGAAAACACGTTGCGGGTTCTCGTAAAAAGCTTGGTT